>NC_062540.1:17859298-17899298 GCF_022655615.1 Tachysurus fulvidraco
AAGAAGCAGCAACACATACACACACTCAGACACATACACGCACACACGCACGCACACACACACACACTCACTCACTCAGTCACACACACATACACATACACACACACACACACACTGTCATACACTTACACACACACACACACACAAACACTCTCAGACTCACTCACACACACTCACTCACTCACTCACTCACACACACACACACACACACACACACACACACACACACACACACACACACACACACGGCACAAAACAGCCAAGGTCAATTGCACTTTAAAAGACTTTCTTGCGAGGACGAAACACAATTAAATAAACTAAAGTGTTAGCATGTTTACTTTCAGACCACCAGTTGCAGTAATAAAGTCGCCGTATAAACAAAGCTGCTCTCTTCACACGGTCCCTTTAAGGAAGTACACGAAGAAAAGTCCATTATTAGATCTAACAGTAAAATCTTACCTGTTAACCTTTACGGTCGTCCGGGATCCTTTCCCCCTTAAATGCTTCTGATACCATAGCCGTAATGGGAGCGTTTCTTTTCCCCCTGCACTTATATTCCAGCCTTAATGTCAGCACACAGTCCGCACACTAGCTTACTAAAGCGTATCCTCTACTTCACTATGACCGTCCTAGGACACTCTTTAGTACGCTAGTACGCAGGCTTAACGGTAACCATGGCGACCAACCACATCTCAACCGTTATTTCTTGCGTCTTCTCACGTACTACGTAGTAGGCTAGTACGTACTACCGCCTCGAAACCCCGCCCACTCCAGCACGCGCAGGAAAAATAGCATACTCCCAAGTTAGGAGCTCACGCGCAGACATCAGGGTTGCCATGTCGAACGTTTATACACCGTTCGAAACAGCACGTGTTAAAACTCTTAAAAGAATCTGTATTTTTATTTTTTTTTTTTTAAAGAAACACAACGTCATAGTGTGCAGTCTTGATATTAAAAGGTGTTGGAGTATACTGTGAAATTGGACGTTTGTCTGAAATCAGGGAGAAATTGAAGTTTGAATTACGTTTAAATTAACTGATTTTTTTATGTTTCTGAGAAGTTAGGTTGGGTTGCCAGATTTCACAGAAGTAAAACTTTTTTTCACACAATTTTACAGAAATATTAATGTGAAAATCAATCCAGAAGTTGTAGAGATGATGGTGCAAATACCGCAATAATTAAACCTAATGTTATATTTGGATCGTATACGTGTTTGGGTTCTAGTTATTATTCTACAAGATGATGAGTGAAACAGAATTAATGGTGCTGTTAGAATTAAAGTAAATTAAACCGAATGAGGGGCATGGTGGCTTAGTGGTTAGCACGTTCACCTCACACCTCCAGGGTTGGGGGTTCGATTCCCACCTCCGCCTTGTGTGTGTGGAGTTTGCATGTTCTCCCCGTGCCTCGGGGGTTTCCTCCGGGTACTCCGGTTTCCTCCCCAGGTCCAGAGACATGCATGGTAGGTTGATTGGCATCTCTGGAAAAAATTGTCCATAGTGTGTGAGTGTGTGTGAATGAATGAGAGTGTGTGTGCCCTGTGATGGGTTGGCACTCCGTCCAGGGTGTATCCTGCCTCGATGCCCGATGACGCCTGAGATAGGCACAGGCTCCCCGTGACCCGAGAAGTTTGGATAAGCGGTAGAAAATGAATGAATGAATGAATGAATAAACCGAATGATTATGTCATCTCGATTCAATTCAGTTCTATTCAAATCTATTCGAATGGTGCTTTTAACAATTGACGTCGTCTCAAAGCAGCTTTACGGAACATAAACATAGTATAAAAGTTTATTATAAAGAATAATATAAGGATTAATATAACACAAAAGTTCAAGATTAATATTAAATATATTTAAATGTATTTATCCCCAATGAGAAAGTCTGAGGTGACTGAGGTGACTGTGGCGAGGAAAAACTCCTTTGAATGGTAAAGGAAGGAACCTTGAGAGGAACCAGACTCAAAAGTGAACCTCATCTTCATCTGGGTGACACTGGAGGGTGTGATTATAAATATACAGCCTGATAAATGTTATATTGATGAGGAGATTGTTGTCCTCAAAGACCACATGGAGTTGGCGTCTCCTCTTTAGTATCGCAGAGTCGAACTGGAGCTGATACATCTCTAGATGTCTCAGGATCCTCACAGGGTCAGCCTCATCTCAGTGGAGGTCCAAAATCTTCATGCACGGAAGACAATCGGCGCTTTTACAATTTCTCTTCTCTCTTCATCTCTCTTCAGCGCTCTCCTATCTGCAGTTATCAGTATTGTTTTTTTTTAGAAAACTGCTGAAGTGTTGAAGTCACGTGCATTCTGTGGCCTCCACAATCACCTGAGGTTAACCTTAAACTTTTACAGGAAGGTCTGAAGTACACAGTCAAGCTGATCTCCATCTCCTTGATCCATCAAAGAACTTTTTCTTCTTGAACATTCAACCAAAAACATTTCAAGAATGGTTAAAGCTTTTCTGGGACTGATCTACTTACTGTATTACGTTTTTCACATTAATATATTGTTATGGGTTTCTATAACAAGGTATGTTATAGTCAGGCAATTTTTCTGATTAATAGTTCTCAAGATAATAATAATAATAATAATAATAATAATAATAATAATAATAATAATAATAATAATAATAATAATATGTCCTCATTAGTAGTTTAATTAGAAAATCTTACACCAATATTCTCCAACAGACAGCAGTTCTTTAATATATATATATATATTATATATAAATATAATATATATATATATATATATATATATATAGTATAGTAGTTTAATTAGAAAATCTTACACCAATATTCTCCAACAGACAGCAGTTCTTTAATATATATATATATATTATATATAAATATATATATATATATATATATATATATATATATATAATCAAATTTTTTTCAACATAAGGAATGCAGGAATGGGATAAAAATATAACCAAAAGGAGGAGGTAGATTAAAAAAAAGGATAAACTATATAAAACATAACTATATAAAATATGACAATATGAAAATATAAATGAAAAATAATGTATATACATATACATAAATATACATAAATGCGTACGTTTTTTAATTATTGTCCATAAAGTGTCCGTGTGCAGTATGGTGTGTATAAAGTGTATAAAGTGGCATTGTCCAGAGTTAAAGTGACAGTGCAAAAAAGGTGTGCAGAAAAACAGTGAAGACGAGAGGTCCATTCTAATCTGAAAATGGCCTCATTTTCCTTCCAATCAAGCCTGAGTTGTTTGAAAAACAAGATCAGCTAAATAAACAGGTGGTATTACTGTAGGTGTGGCTCCTGTTTGACTGGAATGACACCTGCACCCCCACAGCCTTCTGCAGATAAGATCAGACACCCCAGACCTAGAACAATAATGCCTGCAACACAAGCCCTTCCTCCCCAGAATTATTTAATAAAGTCAGAAATACTGTTTGGAACTTGAATGGAGTTTCAGATTTTAGTTACTGTATATGCTTAAAACCTGGACTAAGCAATGCATTCGGGTTTGCGCGAACAAATACAATTCAGAAAGAACTATATTATGTTGTTCCTGGTTGTTCTTTCAAGTCAAGTCAAGTCCAGAAGCTTTTATTGTCATTACAACCATATATAGCTGTTGCAGTACACAGTGACATGAGACAACGTTTCTCCGGGATCATGGTGCTACATAAAACAAAGACAGGGCTAAGGACATGAAAGTAGTCTTAGCCACATAAAGTGCAACTGTGCAACCTGGTGCAAACAGTGCAGGACAAGACAAACAAGACAGTGCAGGACAAAAAACAGTGCAGACATAAAGTTACAAGACAATACAAAAAGTACAAAAAATGCAATACACAAAAGACAATAAACAGTAACAGTAACAGAAACAGTGCCGACCGACCAGTGTATAGTAAATACTGAATATTCAAACAATATTTCGTGCAGTAACATTAGAATGAACACAGTTTCTTAGCAGCACTGCCACTGTCTTTGCCACTGTCATCTATGTAGCATATAGACAAGGTCACTTTATGCAGTATCTCTGGATATATGGCTACAAAATCAAAGCCATGTTTTTTTTAATACGTTGCAATCGAAATGACCCCGGCTTGGGTCTCAAATTGACTCTTCATAAAGTTATTGTAATGCAACATTATTAATATGGAAAGTTTGGAGGTAGATGATAGAATAACAAATTCATGTCACAATCACTCCTACTGCTGTCTGCTACTCATCGATTGTTAGTTCTGACACAGAGCTACTGTGAATTCCTGATAACAGGAAAACATTAAGCAGAAAATTTTCCCCTATCTATTTTCCAAGCTCTTGTGTGACAAATGAAACAAGTCTGTGGGGGATTTGTGTCTGACAAATATGCATTAGAAAGAAGGGCAGTCAGCAGAATTAACGTAAGGTTAACCACAGGTTGAGTTGTCAGGGTCAACCTGTAAAACATGCTGAGTATACAGAATCTTTATATATATATATAGTTTTGGTAAAGGATGTGAGGTATGGCTGCAGAGAAAGGGAAAGGCCTATCAGTGCTCTCTCTGTAGATTTTCTCGAATGCCGCAGAGGGCTTTTAAAAAAATTGGCAATAACACATTCAGTTGTAATTTTATGTTGGTTAAGGCATTTGTTTGTCCTTCTATATATATATATATATATATTTTAATTGAGTTATTTAATGCATAATATTAGGTAGGTTTTTGGAAATTGTTCCTAAATGCATGGACTTAAAAAAATATGGTTTTCAGTCATTTATGATCCTTGAAATTAACTAGAAGAAAAGAGTTCTCACTCTCACTCACTCATTTTCTACCGTTTATCCGAAGTTCTCGAGTCACGGGGAGCCTGTGCCTATCCCAGGCGTCATCGGGCATCGAGGCAGGATACACCCTGGACGGAGTGCCAACCCATCGCAGGACACACACACACACTCTCATTCACTCACACACTCACACACTATGGACAATTTTCCAGAGATGCCAATCAACCTACCATGCATGTCTTTGGAATGGGGGAGGAAACCGGAGTACACGGAGGAAACCCCCGAGTCACGGGGAGAACATGCAAACTCCACACACACAAGGTGGAGGCGGGAATCGAACCCCGACCGTGGCGGTAAATGGAACTATTTGGAACAGACTTCCAATTAGTGTACGGGACTCAGACACAGTCTCAGTGTTTAAGTCCAGGCTAAAAACACATTTGTTTAGTCTAGCTTTTTATGAATAGCTTTTCTTAGGTTAAGGAGAAGATCTGGAGGGTTCATGGGCACAGAGTGTTTGGTGAGCTGGGTTGTCTGGATGCTGTCGTCTTACCACCCTCGCAAGTTGCTCAGGTTTGCAGACTGTGGAGTGGTGGAACGCTTTACATCCCAGGAAGCCTTCATGTCTGTCACGTCTTCTGGCTCTAGCCATAAGTTATGCTGTCATACAGTAAGCTCGTCTTGCCTAAAGTCCCTGTCTGCACTTTGCACATAATTTACATTGTCCATTGCATGATTACAATCATACTTAATTTTTCTCCTCTCTCTCTCTCTCTCTCTCTCTCTCTCTCTCTCTCTCTCTCTCTCTCTCTCTCTCTCTCTCTACCTCTCTCTCTGTCTCTCTCTCTCTGTCTCTCTCTCTCTGTCTAGCTATATATGCCACTCCCGAGCTCCCGGTGTTCCGAGTTCCTAGCCTGATCGTCTCTTCTTACAGAGCTACTTCGTCAATCGTGATGGTTGGAGTCTCGTCGCCCGGTGGTCACCTAGGCCAGGGATCGATCTGCATGGTCAGCCAGTGACTCATGGGATTGTTGTGTATGAAGCCGACCAGAGACTGTCATGCCTTCTTTTGAACCAGTGTTGTGTCAGTCAGATTTACGGTCAGGTCTGTGCTGAATTCAGAGTTTGCGATGACCCATTAGTTCCTCAGGAGCTCTCGGCTGCACTATGATAAACTGTTGTATAAAGATAAAGGACATTATTTACATTTACAATTTTTACTGTAGAGTGTCACCCAAATGAAGATGGTTTCCCTTCTGAGCCTGGTTCCTCTCAAGATTTCTACCTCATGTCTTTTCAGGGAGTTTTTTCCTTGCTAACCTCCAGCTTGCTCATTAGGGATAGATATATAGTATAATCTTAATATTTTTTAAATTAATTTTAAACTTTAATTGTATATATTCATTTATTTATTTTCGTCCTTATTTCTTCTTCTTCTTCTTCTTCTTCTTATTATTATTATTATTATTATTATTATTATTATTTGTTTGTTTGTTTGTTTCCATACTTCTGTAAAATGTGAAATTTTTAAAAGCGCTATACAAATAAATTGAGTTGAATTGAATTGAAATAAATAATTCACACAAATTTTGCGTTTCCAAGCCAAAATTTGGAATTAGGGAACACATGAGATTGATCCATTTAATACGACTTGTTAACTATAGGGGGCGCTGAACAGCAGGATATCACTATGAAATTACAGGGAACCTGTCTGTCTGAAAGCACAGACTACTCTTTCATTCCTGACATGTTTCCTGGTTACAGATCATTTTACTGGTTAAAGATTAGATGTCAGGTTAAATATTACTATCAGGAAGTCTTTCCTCTGGACTTTACTTTTATAGGGAATGTAGTTCACAAAACATCATGCAAAGTGAAAGATAAAGTGACAACCTTCAATAGCAGCCATGTTGAAACCCAGTCAAGTTCTCCTTCAGGATGTTTGAATAACATTTAGAGACGGAATTGTAATCTGTCAGTAGTTATGGCTAAAAGCAGAGGTTTTTATAAACTAATTTATTAATACGTCGTTGTTTCTATAGTAACAACTTACACAGGAATTCGTATAAATAGACATTAACAATGTGTTGATACGATGAAGCAAGTATCGGATGGAGACTCCAGGGTCTTCTTCCAGGTCTTCTTCAAGGATTTGATGTTTTTCTTAAGATTTATTAAGTGTTACTTTAAGATTTCTCAGTACCACAAATCCAAACAAGTTAAATAAAGAAACCCTGATGAAGGAGTGTCTGGTTTTGGCTGGTATAATATACAGGAAGTAATAATAAAAAACTTATTTTGTGGATGTTTCACGATATTAAATAAATCTTAAGACTTGCAAAAACTAGCCATTAGTAATGCTTGACATATTACTGTGTTATACCGTGCAGGAATAAAAAAAACGTACAAAAGGGATGTTAGGATAATAATAAAAATCGGGGTTGCGTTCTACACGTCACACAACCCGCTGTTGATTATTTTCCAATACTTGAATACTCTGTAATTATTTACTATATCTATATAATAAAACTTAGTCATGACAAATGCCCAATGTTAAACTGCTAGCTTATTTGCTGGTTAGCAAATCTCTTTAAACATGCAAGATATAGTCATTACACTCGTTTTTTTGTTTTTCTTTTCGTTCGTTTTTGAGCTACATTGATTTTGTGAGGAAAATCTGCACATTCTACTTTTGGCTGAACTGTTTTTAAGCTCATGGATGTAATGTTACTGTATAAACACAGTCATAATCATGAGGAGCTCTTTAGCGTCGTGTGAAACATAAGAACACCAGCAGGGGGGCAGTAGAACACTGGGAACGGCTGTGAATACAGTGAAGAGAACATGGTGGCCGTTTAGAATGAAGCCTAAACCTGACAGGTTGTTCAGTAATTCATATCTATCGTCACGAAAATCACATTCATTTCAGATTTTTGTCTAGGAACGAAATACACAAAATGATATGATAATCGATTGACCATTTTAAGAAATCTGTACAAATGTCTGAAAACAGAATGAACAATCCATCAAGGAATACAGTATGAGTCCAGTCTGAAGATATTTCTTTTTGCAGTCCTATAAGCATTTGAGTCTGACTGACTCTGAACACCACCAAAGTAGTTAACCATCAACAACATCCTGTCTCACGCTGAGCATATGCACATGTTTGTTGCACCATAAGAGAATTCAGGCTTGTATCTTTAATCTGATTTAAATATGTTAAAAATGCTGGTTTCCATATATCATGTCAAATGTTAATGCGATTCTCTTGAGAGATGACTGCATGGGAGAAAGAAGACAGGCTGTAAATGTTTGTGTTTGTGCGTCAGAGGGGTCAAGTTGTGTAAGAGGAGTGACGCACAAGTTTGCGCTATAAGGGCAAAGTAAAAAAGAAGAAAGTCCATCTGCCAACATCAGGTGAGCTGTTAAACTGTCAGTGACATGAAAAATTACCTCATAACCAGATCTTATAACTAAGAACTTATCGTTCGGTAGATCATTCAGCACAGCGGTCATTCTGCCCTGACACACTGGTATGAATGTTTCAGGTGCTGCAGTATCTGTGGTAAGTTTATTATCAACCAGGAATCACTTTAATTGCCATATACACTAAACTGTTTCAGGGATTTGCCTTGATGACCACTCAGACACTCAACAAACACACTTAGGACTTAACTATTGGTCCGACTTGTCAACGTAAAAGTAGAAAAAAGTTTTCTCTACTTAAAACTCAACAATCTCAGGAATGGTTGATAATTGCATGGAAAACACCAAGACCAGGGTTAATCAAGGAGGTACACAGGAGATCAGATACACCTCATATACTGTTGTATAAATCACACACCACAGACAATTTATCAGAGATGCCAATCAACCTACCATGCATGTCTTTGGACCGGGGAGGAGTATAACAATATATTTAATATTTAATTGTATACATACAATTTTTTGTTTTGTCACTCTACTTATATATCATCACTGTCCGCTTTGGTAGGCTCTCTACATTCAAGCCCACTTCATCTGGATCCTACAACCATTTCATGATTAGTCACAGAAATCAGATTTTTTTGTATTTCCATTTCTGGCATTTAACAGACAGCCTTATCCAGAGGGACTTACAATTTATTTCAATTTATACAACTGAGCAATTAAGGGTTAAGGGCCTTGCTCAGGGGCCCAGCAGTGGCAGTTTGGTGGACCTGGGATTTGAACTCATGACCTTCCTATCAGTAGTCCTGCTGTTAGATGAAGCTTTTGACCTGTATACATTTTACGTATCATGTGCTGCTGCTGCCACGTGATTGGCTGATTAGTTAACTGCAAAAATGGAGTAGGTATACCTAATAAAGTGGCCAGTGAGTGTACAATTACACCCTAAAATGCAAGTGTTCAACATATATATTCAACTAAAGTATTGGAACTCGTATGCCAATTCTTTTGTTTTTGCTTTACACTAATTCAGGGGTGTCAAATTCACAGTGGGCCAAAATATAAAACTGAGATAAAGTCACGGGCCAAACTGAATATTTATTGAAAAATGAACTGCAACTGATTCGTAATGTTCAACCTTTTTCATGTGGAAACAAACTTTAGTTTTGCTTAAACACAGGATTTGGAACAACCAGAGCTTGATATTACAAACATAAGAAATTAAATTTGAAATAAAAGACACATCCGGCCATCCTTAAAAATATTTTGGTTTGCAGTAACAGTAAAAAAAAAAAGATCGGGAGGTAGGTCTATATTTATTTTAAAGTTTCAATATAAAAAAAGTACAATTTTGCTGATGGTGATTACATAAGTATGATTTTAAACAAATTAGCATATCGTGACGTCACTGACTGGGTCTTCAACACGTGCCTTCCGGCGCATCATTGCAAACCCTGGATGCTGGACACAGTTTTTCCAGAACTTTGTGCCAAGTTAAAGCTTTGTCGAGCTGTTTTAATGAATTTTTTAGATGTATTATGGTGCCCGAACCCGTTAATATCATTTTATTGCTTTTGTATTAGTTGTTTGAAAAGTAAAACAAAAAAAGGGTCGGTCTTAACGCAAATTTACAACCGGCAAGTCGGTCGGGCTTAAATTGAGTCGGTCCTAAATTGATAAGTTCGGTCGGGTTACGGCAAACAAGATTATTTTTAAGGATGGCCTCAGTGGTGTTCGTTTCGAGTTTGGGCCAGAGTTTGACACCCCTGCACTAATTAAAGACATTTGGGTTTGAGGTCAAAACACGAATATGACAGGGGCCTTTTAATAGGTTTAGATATAGATTGGCATCTCATTACATACATGTTTGTGTGTGCTCTCAATGGAAAAGTTCAATGCTTTTAAATGGTTCCTTCTGATTTTTAACCTCATTAAGATTAGTTCTAAACCCTGAGATCACAAGCCCCGAGATCCGGTAAACGAAAAAAGGGAAATTGAACATTTTGGGGAAAAATAACAATATTGTTTTATTGCAAACCAAACAAACAGTCACATAAATCAAACATTTTACAGTACATGTATAACAGTTATCATTACATGTAAGCATATCCTTAGTTGCCTTGTTCCATATATATTAAACCTAATACACAGACTCAAAATTTACAAACAAACTTAAATAGCAGTACGGTCATATCGAGTGGAATGTGGCAAGCGGATGCAGACGGAATGCTTTTATTTTCTGATCGGATTCGTTACGTCACAAAAGTAGGCTGGAAGACTAAAAGGTGAGACAAATGCGTCTGATTGGTCAGTCCAGGCGTCTATCTACACACATACATAGCAGCAGATTCCTTCCAGCTTTGGCCCACTCAATCAAGAGGAATGGGGAAAAAAAATGGACATGATGAAACTAAAATAGAAAATAGATGCTTAAATTATAGGCAAATTGTGCAACCAAACTTGAGGTCATGCAATTGGTGACAGAGTGTGGTCATATGACCCAGAGGACTCATGAGGGGAGAGGGAAGATGAAGGCACATATACACACAGTCCTCTGGAAACAGAGCATTCACATTCTGACAACAGCAATACCCTCAAATATGTGGGTGGGAAAGAGAAAAAAAAAAAGAAATTAAAGTCCATTAGCACTCCTGCACATTCTCTCTCTCGCTCGGTCCACCCAGGACAGTCTGACCAAGACATATGTAAGCGGAGAAGTAACCATGCTCTGCGTAGACAAACAAGACAACTATGATGAAGAAAGAAAGTCAATTCTCTCATGTGTACGTTTTAGGCCTTTAAACCAAGGCCTATGGAGCTGCCCAAGGCCATGTGCAAACAGGGGCCCCCAATCTGGGGGCGGGGCAATGGGGCTGGCTTCATTCTCATAGTGATGCACTACAGGTGGGACTCCATGGTACGGCATTTCCATGGCAATGAGCTACGGTTTCAGAGTTTATGGGATGGTGTCTCCATGGTGACAGGCTACAAGAACGAGTCCATATTAGGAGCGTAGGAGAAGCCCAGAAAGGCCTCGGCTGCGTCGCTGATGCTGGCCGTCACCAGAGCGCTGTCTGGGGAGCAGCCGATGGAGTTCGGCACCGGCTCGTCTGTGAACTCCGGATCAAAGTGCCGCAGGTCGTTAGGGCCGGTCTGAAAAAACATCACAAAAGTGAATTAGCTTGAAGAAAGATCATGTGTGCATCTGTATTTAAAACATAAGGATCGTTTCATTTTATCATGGCGTAGAGAAAGCTTCATCACCGGAGCCAGTCCTATATTTCCAGCACGTTTTTGTAATTTTGGGAATTCCCTAGACTATTCCTCATTGAAATTTTGTAGAGAAAAAAGTATGTCAGTATGCAAGCTAAAATTATGTTTAAAATGTTAATTAGCTCAGTCCATAAATGAAATGCTTAAATCCCTCGTGGAAAGGATAGCTTTAAAATTCGATTAAAAAGAAAAATGTGTTGGACTGTGACTTTTGGTGACCCCCATATCCCAAGCCGTTATCTTAGGAACTCCCTAAGGAACCGTAGCAACACTGGGAAAATCTTAAAAGCATCGTGGACAGCTAAGGAAATGTAGAGCGTCTGGAAAATACACGGCTTTGGGAGCATGGATACTTTCTGCAATCACGACCCTTACCCCTACCAAAAACATGGGGAAAAAAATGGAACTTACCACGTTGGGGTTGAAGGGAGGGGTGAGTTTCTTAGCATTCAGATCATCCCAGTTAATGGGGGAGAAGAACATGTGGTTCTTGATCTCATTCTGTTTAGAAAGCAAAAAGGAAAAGATAAGCCATTGGATCACAGCGTGCATTAGTGTCTCAGGCACTGTTATTGTTACACTTACAAAGTCATCGGTGCAGCCTAGTCTCTTTGTACGGTCCTTCTGCAGCAGACCCTCCAGCAGATGGCGGGCAGCGTTTGAGATGTTGGGCTTCAGCTGCAGCGGCTTGTTCAGGATGTTGTCGTACATCTCGGCTGTGTTGCGGCTATAAAACGGAGGCTGTGGGCCGGATTAAAAAAAGGTGCAGGGTTAAAACTCTAGTCTTGGTTGTGGGTGTAATTATATAGCCGATTATGGCTGCTTGTATTATGCAAGACTCACCAGGCCATACAGCATCTCATAGAGCACAGCGCCCAAACACCACCAGTCTACTGTCCGGTCATACGGCTGCTTATGCAACACCTCTGGAGCCAAATACTGAAAGCCAAGAACAAATAAGATGAGATAAAAGCACCAACTATGTATAGGTATTTAACAAAATAGAGCCACATCAGCTCCGCTGGTCTCTATGGTAATTGTCAAGTAGCAGACGGATGATGCGTACCTCCGGCGTCCCACAGAACGTGGACGTGGTTCCGTTCGGCTCAATGTTCTCCTTGCAGAGGCCGAAGTCTGTTAGGATGATGTGTCCTTGCGAGTCCAGGAGGATGTTTTCAGGCTTTAGGTCCCTATAGACGATGTTCAGTGAGTGCAGGTAGCCCAGAGCGCTGGCGATTTCAGCAGCGTAGAAACGGGCACGGGGTTCCAGAAAGCACCGTTCTCTCTGAAGGTGATAGAACAGCTACAGAAAGAAAGAAAAAAGAATGACTGACTACGTCCTTGGACCTACATCCTGCAAGCCATATTTAATCAGAGCTTTCTTCACTCTTCACTCCTCCAACAATAGGAGGAAATGAGAGTGTACTCTACTGAAAGATATAACACACACACACACACACACACACACACACACACAGGACTAAAGCTCAATCATGGCTAAATTGAGCTCCCCCCCCTAACACACTTTTCCTGAATAGCTCTCTTTAAAGAGCACAGAAGGGATATCCGCTCTCTGTCTCCGTCTGCCCCCCTCCACCCCATGCTGTCTCACTTTGCCTTTACTCACTTTACTTCTCTCACAAAAAAAAAAAAAAAAACTGGGATAGTCTTACCTCTCCTCCGTTGATGTAGTCCAGCACAAAGTAGAGTTTGTCGGCAGTTTGGAAGGAGTAATGCAGCCCCACAAGGAACGGGTGTTTCACATTTTTCAGCAACACGTTACGCTCGGACATGATGTGTTTCTCCTGCAAAGTCCAAAAGAACACGTTCAGGGAAAAAACAAGAAAACATCCCAACCTTAAAATTAATGAATGTAGAATTATTTGAAGCATGTTGGAAAAGTACAACATTTGGCAACCTAATCTTAACACTTATACAATGCACCTTTGCTTACCACAGACGATACAGAAAACAGTGTAACTACATTTGTCTCAAAACGCTTTTAAAATGCATGCACAAATTCATCAAAACTGTTCAGAAATAATTTTCTAAATATGTACAATGAATCATTTTAGAGATGGGACTACTTTTACAGAAAATAAGATCTCAGTGAATCGAGGAAATATGGCAAAGTTCTTGTACGTGATAAGCACACTAATGCAACAAATGCAGTAGATAGAGAAATGGTGGAATATGCCTTTAATATGTTCTAGATGTCCCAAAATGTTGTACTTAATCAGAAAACACACACAAAAAAAAAAAAAAAAAAAAAAAACCACACACTAGACACTAAACCCAGTCTGGCCCATTTAACGAGATCAAATTTCGCACCTCTTTCTTTTTCAGGATGGCTTTCTTCTGCAGCACTTTAACCGCATAGAATTGGTCGTCGCCGCGATGCCGAGCCAGAAGAACCTTCCCGAAGCTTCCTTTTCCGATAACCTTTAAGAAGTTGAAGTCGGAGGGTTTAGCGGTCGGGTTGGACGAAGGACCCAGGTTTATCTGCTGAGACGGACTGGGCTACAGGACGAGATGGATGCACGGTCAGATAGATGTATGCCACACTGTGGGTTTATAGTGTATGCATAAGCACAATACAGGTACTTACAGGAGGAGAAGGGTTGCTCGGCATCAGCTCAGGATCTTGCGGTGGTGTCAAGGTCAGGATGGAATCCACCTCTGGGCTGTAGGATGCAAGAAAGACCAGAATTATTATTATTATTATTAATAAAGCAATCAGTAGTGCTATGATGCATGCATTCATTGTCTTTGCATAATATATTGCATCACAAAATAATCCATAAATTTTTTTTTTAAATATATTTTTGGAAAATGTTTTGAACAACAAATAAAAGTTTTTTGGGCAGGAAAAAAAGTCGAGATAAATTAGAATTTCCCCAAATTAATTATCAGTTCTGGTTGGTTTTACTTCACTAAAACCTGTTTGTTTATCATTAGGTGAAGTAAATACTCACTGTTTGCAGGCGTAGGAGCTGGTCGCCAGTTTCTGAATAAAGTCATTCAGTCCCATTTTCCTCTGTTTCATAAAAGCTGCGAGAGAGAAAGAAGAAAGAAAGAAAAAAAAAAAAGACATAAAAGAGTCACTTGATATTCTTCCAGTGAAGCAGGTTGGCATGAAGGAGCTCTATTCATCACAGCTATAATGAAAGCCTACCACTGAGATTAGCCACCAGTCCCCTTGTTTTAGAGTAGGTCATCGCGGGAGCGCTCACGCTCGTCTCCGTTTGGATGGTCATGACTGTCGCTGTACTTTTCCAACACGGGCACGAATCCAAAACGACACAAAAGCCTCACTGAACTCCTACACTGCACTTTCCTCAATTTATACCCAGACAGCTGTGGGCGGAGACTTCTCGACACGCTCGAACGGATCATTGACCAATCAGACGACGCGGCGTTTTGAATAGTTATGAGTCACGAGTCACGCCCCTCCCACGCCCGCGCGCCACTATAACGTTCCATTGCAAAAAAAAAAAAACACTAAAAATCGGATTCTCACGCACAAACGCGTTGCCAGATTGGGTTGGATTTAAACCCATTTTCTTTCCGATTAAAACTTTTTTTTTATCCCTATGCCATAATCTGTTTGATTAAATATCAACCACGTGTTCGATTGAATTGTTTAATCGAAGTTAAAGTTAAAACGTACAGTAAAACATTTACAGTGAACCGAATTATGTAGTAAAAAAAAACAACATCTGGCAACCCGGATAACATAAACCGTGATTAAAAAAATTATAGTTTTTATAAAGTAACACGTACGACACCGTAAAGTAAATAAACTTGCTAGTAAAGAAACACACGGTTGCTTTATTACATTCGCGTTAAACGCTTGAACCCGAATAAACAATATAAAGCATCTATTTAATATCGCAAGTGATTATTTTTTTTCTGTATTTAAGGGTCCAGTCACTGAGATACATTTAGCTAAATGCTAAGCTAAATGAATGAATGAATGAAAATAGCTTTGGACGTCATTTTACACCATTTAATGTCCTACCTGATCAGAGCAAGTTTCCTGACACAGATATCACACCGACGAACCTGCCGGTAAACCCACGAGCCCATAAGAAGTCAGTGAGCTCGCGCTCTCTCCTTATTGCACCGGGTGGCTCGTGCTACGCCGACAAAAAAAAAAAAAAAAAAAAAAAAAAAAGCGAAAGGAAACTTGTGCCAAAAAAAGTTGCCAGATTTCAGTCAAATCACCTTTTCCAAATCGACTCACGATTCCGTTTTAAAAAATGTATATACTTTCTATTTATATACGTTAAATAGCACGGAATAAAAATATTCTAAAACACATGTTTTAACGTGTAGGTGAAGGGATTTTATATTCGAAACATTGACTTTTTGCTCTTATAAAATTATGAAAAACTTCCACGTCCAAGTCTGTACCTTTTCGAGAACCTTTTTATAAGAAACGGAAGATAAATACCTTTATAAGTACAGCAAACAAAAACGATGTCTAAAGACAACAAAAGTTTAACGAGTGTCATATAAATAAACCAAATAACCAACACTAAAACTGTTTCTATACTGTTTCAAGCAAGAAAAAAACAATATGGCAACCCTGACTTTAGCTCATAAGTGGTAAAAAAGCAATAGAGTTAAGAGTTAAAATATTTGGACAATATCCCTCACAAATCCAATCTGCACCAGTGTTATATATTACTAAAATTTGGAAACCTTTAATAGAAAACATTCACACAATGTCAAAGGGAACAATTCGATTAAACCTGTCAATCATAGTGCTACAAGCTTTAATAGAATAGAATTTTATAGAAATACTAAAAGTTCAACTGATTGATTGATGATTACACCAAAAACCCTTTTCCAGATGTGCTGTGGGGGTGAGCCCAAAGTTGGATTTATATATACATATAAATTTAAAAAAATGTATAAAGGTACATCCATGGGACAATTCGGATCCAGATGTTGTTTGACACCTAACTTATGTAAGCTATAGCTTTTGGTTTGAAAAGAAAATTTTAAAAAGCCCCAAGACACAAACCTTTGAGTCTCTCGTTGGTCCTCATTGCCTTATGAGCTGCCTGAGAAGTGAACTCAACCTGGACCAGATTACTTTATCACACGCTATTCAAGTCTCCTTATCAGGTTTACCTGACAGATATTAAATGTGTTAAAACCAGGTCAAGAGTTCTCACAGAGGTGACACGGTGTGATTTAGTGCTGTTCATGGACTCCTAGAAGAAAGTGCATTGAACTATACATTTCCCTGTTACTATTGTAACTTTATTACATATCTTTTAATTGGAAACCTTTTAAAAAGGTTTATGGTACAGAATTTGGCCTATTATTGCCTTTTCGGAGTAAAACATTATGTCAGTTTCTAGGTAGAAGATTCGTACAAAAGATACACTTAAAGGTATTACTCCAGATAAAAGTAATTGTATGGAGTAGTACACATATTTCTTATTACTATGCGGTTGTTGAAGTCTTATTTTATCAGTCCATTTCGATTTCCCTGTAGCCCTTAGAGTTTTTCATATATTAAGATTGTTCCTGCATTTTGTATTTGTTCTACATTTTTATTCACGACCCTTTACAGATAAAGCCATGCATCTAAAAACAAAAAAGCAAGAGCTTCTTTTCTATCTCACTATTTTCTTGTGACATTCAATGTCATATTAATGAGATATCCACCGTACAGTAGTGTAAACGTCGGCACAAAGATCCACTGCAAAGCAACAATATGATAAAGTTAAGCTTTGTTACGGCAGAGACTTGTTAGGGATTTATGAAACGACGTGCACGATGACATTGACATCGGGATTAGCATGCAAGTTGAAACTTTATAAAGTTATCTGTTTGATCAGGGTGTACAACAATCTGGCAACCCAGCATAAAGAACGACAAAATAATTGTTTTTATAAAGTAATGCGAATGACACCTTAAAGTAAATGAACTTGTAAACAAGTAAACAAGCACAAAATTGTTTTTACATTCAGGAAGTGAGAAAGCTGGACAGACTACAAGACTAAAGCACCACTGCATTGCTTTCCTTAGGTAGAGATAAAGGGTTGGTATTTGCAGGTAGTTGAACAGCGCAGTGTTGTGGGCAATGTATTTTTCATTTTGTGGTATAATTTCAACCCCTTTTTCAACCCAACCTGCTAAACTGTGATGTGGAATTGAACCTAAAGGCTATAAATGATATGGTTTATAATAAAGTTGTAATCTGAACGTACGCTAACTGCTATTTCATGGAACTGTTTACTTAACAACGATTTTATATACTTTTATAATGTCTATAAAGCAAATATATGGAGATATTAAAACAAAAATTTGCATAAGACGGGACTTCAACACTTCCTCCTAGTTCAGGTGCAAATCTAAAGCAAATACCTTCCAGTGTTAGTGGAAAATTTGTCATTTGTTTGTAAATTTGATTCCCTGCAAAAGCATTAATTTAACTGCCCAACGTCTGAGACTTAAAAAGAGACAAAACATCATCAACAACAACAAAACATTGACTAGACGAATGTCTGGCCCTGAAATGATGACCTCAGAGAAAAGGTGAAGTTCAACATCAGGCATCACTCAACCGAGAACAGACAGGAAAAACAAAGAACAAGAATCATCTGTGCTGACAATAAACAAGCCTACAGTACCTTTACTTTGTTGTCTTCTTTCAGGAAGTCATAGAAAAGCTTCAGTGTCAATCACAGAGGTGTATTTTTAACCTCACTACCTTTTACAATCCAAAAAGTGTTAAAAGGTTTTATACTTTTTTCTTTACACACACATGTAGTCTTCTTTTGTACATAGCGGCATCCATAAATGTGAACAAACAAGGTTAAACATCAACTCATTTATAGAAAGATTATCGTCAGCTAGTTTGCAGGAGCTTTAAGTCTAATTTTTTAGTTTTTAAATATTTTCTAAATCTTTTCTGCCACTGACTTTATAGCATAAGCTAACAAGACCAGATTTTGAAAAGGATTCACAACTAATATTTAAAAATATTTATCATCTCTATTGCCTTTAGATTGATGGTTAGCATGAGTTAATCTGACAGGATACCTGAAAGAATTTTTAATTTATATCACTTAATGTTGTTTGTTCTCACGTCTAATGCTAGATAAACAGAAAACACGAGTTAGCCTGACAAAACGGTCAGTTAACTGATGGTTGTAAACGACTTTATCTTTACTGTTAAGTAGACTGTAATCATGACCTAACCTGACAGGATTTCTGTGAGAATTTTAAAGTCATATTTAGACATGTTTATCATCTTTACTGCTAAATCTGGACAGACAGCTAACATGAGCTAACCTCACGACATTGACGGCTAACTGGTGGTTATACACGTTTTTTTTTATCTCTAATGCTAGGTAGACCGCTAGCATGAGCTAACCTGACAGGATTTCTGTGAGAACTTTTGGATCACAGAAATGTCTGTCTTTACTGGTAATGAGGTAGCATGACATGACTTTCAGGATGTCTTTCATAAATATTAGTGATGAGCTAAAATTAGACAACTTTACATGAATAGACAACAGATTATCATTTTCACTGCTAGCTACTAAGATAACATTCCGTAATAGATCTCAGAAAACATGTTGATTAATGGAATCACATTTTTCTTGGAGCCCATATCATAGTTCCAGTAAAATAATTATTATTGAATTCATATTTGAATGTATTACTTGACATATTTGCTTATTAGCGCAAGAGGCAAAGCCAATCTGTACTAACTGACTGCTCTACAGGCTAATTTATGTTGCTGTCAAAGTCCTCTGAGCCCTGATGGTGAGCTTATGGTGATTCTTTAAAATCCAGAAAGCCCATATATATTACATAACATATACAAATAGAAAATACCTTGTTAGTTGACCACGATGAATGATTAAAAAATAAAGCCTATAACATTCAAAAGTTTTTTGCCTCTCATGATATTGATGTCTGCTTTTCCACACGAGAAGACTATGTTCTTTTTCCATCCATCATATGTAGATAGATACAACACACTTGTAGTATTATGTCTTCATAGAGCACTGAGCCAAGTCCACACATTCACACTGTACACACACACACACACACACACACACACACACACACACACACAAACACACACAGACGTCAGCCAGATGATTCGAAGCTCCCTAGCTAAGCGGTTAAATAACCTGCTGTTCCCTGCACACTGACCTTACACTCATCCGTCGTCACATAACATCAGCTTTTACCGAGCAGCCATACACAGCTGCCATAATTACGACTCAGAGATGAGTCACTGTGTTATTGTGTTTTCTGTAACAGGACTAGGCCTGGTTGTGGGTTTGTTTGTTTTGTTTTTTTTTTTGTTCATGCTTTAAGACTCAAAATCTAGGCTTTTTTATTTCTCTCTCCTGCTGACAATTTTTTATTGAGGCATATTTTATCTTTCTGTAGTGTGTGAAAGAGGCTGAAAGACAAAGATCTGGTATGAACTGATGATAGAAGAGGATTATGAGGATTTAGACCAGCAGGATTCAGCTTTCAGTGCCCAAACACTGTTTTTATTTGTGCTTGAATATTATTACGTAATATGATTTAAAAACCTAGTAGAGTCTTGAACAAAATCCAGCCATTATGTATGCTAATGTGGTTTTGGAGCGTAGTGTTTTGGGGTTCCGTGACATTACATAACCACACACACACGTGTATGCACAAACATAGGCATCCATCCTGGAGACGAGCCAGATCTAGATCCAGTGTTGGCAGAAACTTGCTACAAATGCTCTTTAGCAAAGGTGGCTGATTTTTATGAGATAATGTAAATGGATTTAGTGCATGACTAAGCAAGCTCAAATATCATGTTTTTCAGTGTTTCAACAAGGACTAAAGTGGAGAGCTGCGGCTTTCTATAACATCATGTTTCTGTTTGACTGTGCAGCCCAGATAACAAATAAGTGACAGCCCACACTTACCACTTCCATCTGGCCACGAAATGACGTTGATGGAATCCGGCCACCAGAACTCGGCCACAAGTCGACCTTGATGAGTCCGCATATCCGCCAGGAAATGAACCAGTGGTTACAATTAAACTATTTTTGGATTAGAAACTGAACTGCAAGACATCACCATTAGCATTTGGACCACTTTGGATCCAGTTTCCAAATTCCTTGAAAGCTATAAATACTGTATCTCTGCAAAATTTTAATTTCAATTTCACTAGTTTAAAATGAAGTTACTATTTATCTCTAAAATTGATCCCTAGTAATCAAGACTGAGGTGGTGAGGAAAAACACCCTGAGATGATATGAGGAAAAACCTTGAGAGGAACCAGTCTCAGAAGGGAACCTCATCCTCATTTGGGTGACACTGGACAGGAAATGATGTCAATGTAATTAATGTACTTTTTACAACAGTTTATAGTAGAGTGCAATTAAGTAACCAAGAGCTCCTGAGGAACTAACAGGTCAGAGTAAGTTCCAAGTGATCCTTGTATTGTCTTCTATCTGGAACCATAATAATTACATTTACATTAAAAACTAAAAACAGGTTTAAGCATTCGAAGATCTACTTTGAACGTGTGTACACTGCCAATCCGTGCGGTTGTGGTTGTGTATTTGGCACTAGCTCACAAAAATTAAACAATTACAATTATTAAAAATATCTCCTGGTCTTTTTAAACTTAAAAACTGTATCAGTGCATTTTTAAAGTGTTTCATCGAAATATTTAAAATACATTTTAATAAAATGTCAAATAAAAGCTAGTCCTTGTGAGTGAGTTATATATCACTTGCATACATTTTACAATGCAAGTCATTTGGGAATGAAACACATTGTGTGGATTGAACATATACTGCTAATGAATCGTATTATTATCATGTCGTAACTTATCAGGGGCCTCATGGTTCAGTCTAGCGTTGTAAAATCAGGTTAGCAAGTAGAAATAAAAAGAAATCCAAGTAGAAAGTTTATAGGCCCAAAAACTATCACCCAAAACTCTGCTGAAAACCCAGCAGACATGCTGATTACGTCCTTCCATATTTCCTGACTTTACTGTACTGTTTCTGTAGTAATGAGCAATGTGGACACTTTCAATCATCTACTCTGTACCAAGCTTTAGCTTTCCTAGTATCTCTTACTGTAATCTAATACAGTAGGCGTTACATGGACAATATAAAACTATTCTCAGTCACTACTTTTGCTATTCAACCATATCATTTTGATATAAATATGCATATACTTATATGCAATACTGTAAATATGCATACATAAACAAAACTCTGATTTTATATTGTCTAAGGAAGAAACAGGGCGGAAGGAAGTCATACAGTATGGTATAAATATTATGCTGCGGAAGTTGTTAGTGTTTCATACGTCTGTCTTTCTGATAGCAAACAATTCTTGTTAGTCATGTCATTTTCTTATGATCTGTGAGTAATAGTTGTTTTTTTTCTGTGACGCTAAATGCTTCCTGTTTGTAAATAAACAAACAAATACTATGGTTCGTCAGACATCATGGAGTAGATGAAACACATGAAACACCGCTATTTGGTCAACATGTATAACCAGTATAAGTTTTGATAAATTTGTTATATCACTTTTAAGATCCATCTTAGTGAGTACAGTGGGTCACTCTATGCTTTCTTATGAACAGACTGTGTGTTCAAGGTCTTCTGGAAAGTTTGCATTGATGAGATGGGAAGTCGTAATTACCACATCAGGCAAGTTACATTTACATTTATGGCATTTAGCAGATGTTCTTATCCAGAGTGACTTATATTTAATCTCATTTTATACCACATACCACCAAGTTCAAGTCGCTTTGGTCGGAGCATGTTGGAGGTGTACCTTGTTTTAATTAACTACAGAACTGAAATCAGCTTCTAAGACGAGGAAACATTCAGTTTCAACTACAGTCAATGCATGTATAAATTTTGCCTTGTTATTTTACCGAAAACCGTAATTATGACTTTGTGTGCAGTTCATGGTGTTCAACTCGTAAATAAAATCTTTCAGATATGAGTTAAAAACACCAAGAGTTTATTTGGAATAAAAAATTTTGGTCATTTAAAAAAGTGCTGAAATTTACACAGCACCTAGAATTTACCTCTACGGACTTACAGACTGCTCCTTTAAGTCTCAATTTATTAAGCCCCTTAATACAGGTCCCTTTATGGCCCATTTGACTACAGGAACGTCTACAGTTTTCTAGGTCCTTAAAAGACGCATTAAAAAGCTTTTCAGTTATTCATTTTCACCTGAAAAAATTTCATACACCTGAACCCTGGAGCTGTGAGGCATCAGCACTACCACGCCGCACCATGGTGTCATCCCTGACACATTGTTTCACATCTTTAAAGTGCTCACTTTGTGCTAATCTTTAGCATTTGGTTTCCTGAGCATGCCATTAGCGTCCATAAAATGAAATTTGCCTTAATGTCCTCACAAACAGAATGCAGGCAGAGATAATGGCTAAAATAATGGAAGCGGATATAATTGCCTAGGCATTTCTTCTAGCCGGTTTGCGCTGTCGCTTTTGTTCATGACATTTCCAGGTTGTTTTCAGCTTCGACACAATTATGAGACAAAAATGTGTGAAGAGCTGCAGTGAGTCATCAGGCTTTATGAGCATTAATTAAACCGGAATGCTCTTGCTTTTCTACATATTTTAAGCAGAGAGAATTATTAGGCAGTTACAAAAAGCAGGGAGTTTTTTTAAGCTCTGGAGGAGGAAGAAGGAAATGATCATGACATGTTACATAATCAGTCCTGAGATGGAAATGAAGGTCTTGTAAAGAGCTCTTACTAGTGTCTGATGTGCACCCGTAGTCTGGATCAGATTCTCCATGATAATAGAGGTCCATCGCCTGAAAAAAAAAAAAAGGCAACAAAGCTGGTCAGCATGGTTTCATCTTAAATCCTGAGTTTCAAGTCCTGACTTTCATACGAGCTTCAGATTAACCACAATTTTTGAGTGAGACACAAAAAAAGACAATCAACGATGAACATGGACACAACGAAACAGGAGCAACTTTATTTTTAGCCTCTGTAGAAAACATTTAAAGTAAATTGACAAGTGAATATGAGGGCAAACTGACCTTAACTCGACTGAGTGAAGAAACATGGATAAAAAAAAAGGATAAAATCGACTAAATGAAATAAAATAATTTTAAAAAAAAAGAATATTTTGTTATTCTTCATCCTCCACACTTGCTAGCTTTTGTATGATTAAGGAGTAATGGGTCGGAATTTGGATGGAAATGTAGTTATTTTAAATTTATATGTACGTTTCTGTTTTATTAACACATTCAGGTTAATGTTTCATGCTATCCTGGAGACTTATTAGCAAGATTAGCTTTGTAGCTTCGTTGTCTATACTGTACGTGTCTTGTCTGATCATGCGGGACTGTCAAGTGTCACGCATTGAGAGTGACAGTCATGCATTTCGGTCTTTTCTCACGCTCTCACGCCACACATCGTATTTCTCACGCAGAAAAACTTTTTGGACTTTTTATCATATGTTTAAAATGTCGCAGCACCCAAAATGTATCAGTCCGCACCGTACAATCATACACGTCTCCCCTGGAGTTCTTAGTCGAGCCCGACACTTATCAGCCAATCAAAAAAAGAGGCTACACAATAGCCAATCAGAAAATAGCACTATTGTATATGGGTAAGATTTAACGCAATAACCAATGAAAAAAAACAACATACATTACCGAGAGTATTTTCGATGGTCAGTTTAAACAAAACCTCAACACGAAACAGCTTGTCTCTGGACGGGACATTGTCCTCAATCATGACCCTAAAGATGGCTGGGCTTGAGCTGAACTGTTTTAAATGGGAGCAACATTACAAATGATAAAGGAGTCCAAAAAGGCAACAAACACTTACAATAAACAACACCAGTCATTATCTCTCTCTCTCTCTCTCTCTCTCTCTCTCTCTCTCTCTCTCTCTCTCTCTCTCTCTCTCTCTTTCTCTCTCCCTCTCGTGGTCAGTGATCCTTACCAAACAAAACAACTCCCCCATTATTATTTCTTTTCTTTCTTTTTTTTTCTTTTTTTTTGGGGTGGGGGGGGGGTGGGGGGGTGGGAGGGGAGATGTCACACTTGCCTGTCTTCAAAACTTGAGAGCCCTGGATCATGTGTACATTTGATTTTCACCTCCTTTAACCCATATTATGGGTTAACAGAACATTGTTTGTGCAGCTCCAGAGCTGCAGTATTAGGTAAATCTGGTCTCACCTTTGCTTGTTATACAACTTATGATAAGCATCTTGATGCGGATAAAAGATTTCCTCTTATGTAGCTCAACTTGTGTTGCTTCGTGACATACCTACAGTATTCCAGCAATAAATGACCTGAAATGTCATCTACATTTACTTCCTTCATTCATGAAGCTCATATATTCTGAGGTAATAGGCAAAATATGAAAATATGGCTATGTTTAAAATGACACGTTTCATTTAACTGCAATCATGACCTAATATTTTTGCAGACAGTCACACTGTTGCTGTAGCCAGGATACTATATGAGAAAGTTTAGCTGCACACAATAGCGTTTATAGGCTGCTAAACTATGGCTCCATCCTAAGCCTGTAACCTCTTGTTTAGTTTTGTATCATTATTCTAATGAACCATGTCTGTTTTTCCTGGAGAAAAGATGAGTGTAGCTCACAGCAGGGAGGCTGGGGTATGAAAGTGAAAGATTTTTGACTGCTAACCTTAACCTACTTACTTGATACATGATACACACACACACACACACACACACACACACACACACACACACACACACACACACACACACACCTTCCTGTGTCTAAAAATGATGCCTCTATTCTCTCCCTCATTCTTTCGCTCTCTCTCTCCCCCATATTTTTGTCTTTTTTCTTCCTCTAAAGTTTATTTCCCAGACTCAGAGACTGTATCCATAGCGATAGCAGATGTAGGCCTCATCAATAATGCATGACAAGTTTTTCTTTTCCTTTGCTAAGTACCACACAGCAAGAGTTCTGCACAAATCCCTTCGCTCTCTGCAGCACACGCATATTGCATTAAATAAATTGAAGAGAGAGAGAGAGAGAGAGAGAGAGAGACAGAGAAAGAGAGAGAGAGAGAGAGAGTGAGAGAGAGAGAAGGAAGATGGCTGCCATGATTAATGCACACACCCTTATCATACAATTTTCCCATTGGTTACTGACTTTTTTGACACCCTAACCACTCAAGTTAAACAATGGAGATTGTCAAAAAGCAGCTTCATAGAGATCCAGAATATAGGAATGACAGTGCCAAGGAAAAACTTCCTGAGAAGACATAAGGAAGAAGCATTGATAGGAACCGAACCCTAAGGGGAACCTCATCTGGAAGACACGGGATCGTAAGAAGATGGTAAATCATTTCTCTTTATATTAATACAATAAATCTATATTACTGTATACTATAGAGTCAAGCAATGCAAGTGTGTGATCTTCAGTATAAGAATCAGGGTCCTGTAATTATTATTATTATTATTATTATTATTATTATTATTATTATTATTATTATTATTATTATTATTATTATTATTTTCATTTCTGTTGGTATCTCAGAAGTCTGAATGATATAAAAAAAATCACTGCTTTATCACTTTAGATTCTACAGATAGATGTTAGTGATATATAGTGACTTAATTTTAAACTTTAAATTTATTTCTTATTTCTTCTTATTCTGTCGCTATACTTCTGTAAAGCTGCTTTGAGACAACATGAATTGGTAAAAGCACTATACAAATAAATTAAATTAAATTGAAATGAATAGAGCCTTGATGCCCGACAGGCTCCCCGTGACCCGAGAAGTTCGGATAAGCGGTAGAAAATGAATGAATGAATAAATGAATGAAATGAATAGATTTACATCAAATCAAACAATACAATATTACAATATTGATATTTGATATATAACAAGTGCAATAAACGGTCAGGTTAAATATATAAATAGCTCATTTAAATAAAATAATGATAATAAAATAAATAATTATAATAAAAAATAATAAAATAACAATAAAAAAGAAAACGTTATATTATTATTATTAATGATAATAATAATTATAACTTCTAATACTATTAATAATAATAATAATAATAATAATAATAATAATAATAATAATAATAATAATAATAATAATAATAATACATAAAGCTACATTTAAATTTGAAGCTTATTTTATTGAAAAAAAAAATTTTTTTACCCTAAATTCCTAAAGTTACATCATTATAAGATACTATAATGCAGTTCACTAAAAGCAGCTGTTGTGTCTTGTGCATATTCTTACATCTCACATGACCCAGACAGCTGCATGCATTCACTTTATCTTCTAACTTCTTATCCTTTGCTGTTTTATAAGTTTGTTTCCAAATGATGACATTCTATTAACAATTGTTTTTTGTTCATAATGTGATTCCTTGATAGTAATAAAAAGCACCTGCCATCTTCAAAACCAGTTTTCATGAGATTCCATGTGGGAGTCTTTTTTAATGACCCCCTTGGAGACCGAGATGGAAGTCGAGCGTGAGCTAGCATTAGCAATGCCGCCTACTCTGAGCTAACCAGGCGTATGTGTTTCAGCCTGAGGAATCCGGTTCCCAGCAAAATCGATACGGCCCTCACGATCTGCTCTGTTATGGTTAAACCTCCCAGATTGAAAGGAGTGAAATGTGGTGTAATGACACTGTAATGAAGGCTGTACAGTCATGTGTGTGTATCCGAGTCACATGTGTGGTAGCAGTTATACACACTTCTTATCAAAGTGGCCTTATTAGTGCATTTGACTTAGTGAATAAAAGTCTGAGAATGAAATAAAACATGTAAGAAATGCAGCATGTAATAAAAGTAAATCAAATAAATCTAAGCGTCAGTTGTGAATTGGGACAATATCAGGAGTAGGTACCAGTTAACACTGTGGTGTAGCTAATATATGTAGCTATAGTGTGTGTGGTGTGTGTAGTGTGTGTGTGTGTGTGTGTGTGTGTGTGTGTGTGTGTGTGTGTGTGTGTGTGTGTGTGTGAGAGAGAGAGAGAGAGATGACCTGTGTGCGTTGCCGTGGTTGCCAAGCCTCCTCACTGCTGTAGGTGATGTAGGGTCCGTTGCAGATGGAGCACTCCATGAGTACAGGGTTTCCCAGCAGGGGTGACATTGCCCATGGGCAGACCATGTGACCTTCTGGCTCCACCTCTTTCGCCTTCCCATCGCCATGGTGGCGACTCAACATTTTCCACTTCCTCACCTGGACAAACAAACAAATACGCATGCATGCAGGTAGGTAAACAAGTGGAGTTTAGATGATTTTGAACTTTTAATAAAACTCAAAAGTGTATGTCAAACAGACACACACACACACACACACACAGAGAGAGAGAGAGAGAGAGAGAGAGAGAGAGAGAGAAACCCACAGTGACCTAATTACCTCAATATAAAATGGTGTTGACTGTCTAAATCCACACTAAGATAACAGTCTAATTAACAGCAAATGTCTCCTCTTTCCTCTTATTCTCCCTTCCTCTAATATCTCTCCTCCCCCTCCCTATCATATTCTCTGCTCCTCTCTTCACCTCTCGTCTTCATATTTCTTCTCTCAATATTGTTCCTTTCCTCTTAATCTTCCCCTCTCCTGCCCTCTCTTTTTCTCCTTCACTTTCCCATCGTCTTTGCCCTTTTTTCTTATTATTTCTCCACTATATATATATATATATATATATATATATATATATATATATATATATATATATATATATATATATATATATAGAGAGAGAGAGAGAGAGAGAGAGAGAGAGATCTAGACCTCGATCTCTAGTCCTTCTTTCCTTTTCTATTTCTATTCCTCCTCTCATCTATCATCCACACTATTCCTCTCCCCTCTAGATTTTCCCTTTCTTTACACATATCTCTTCCATCAGTATTTCTCGCCTCTTCTCCTCCTCACCTCTGATCTCCTCTACATTACACATCTCTCCTTTCATGCAATCTCTTTTTATTTCTCCTTCGCATTCTATCCCTCTCTTCCTCCACCCATATGTCTATATCTCTCATCTTTATTTGTCTTGTTTTCTTTCGTATACGGCATGTCATTTCCTTAATCAGCTCTTCATACCGTTTCTCTTCATTTCCTCTCCTCCACTTCTCTCCTCTACTTTCCTGTTCTACACTTGTTTGTGTTTCTCTCTAATGCTTGTTGATTGGCAGTGGAAAGCTGCTGTTTTGGAAGCCTGTATTTGTGTGTGTGTGTGTGTGTGTGTGTGTGTGTGTGTGTGTGTGTGTGTGTGTGTGTGTGTGTGTGTGTGTGTGTGTGTGTGTGTGTGTGTGTGTGTGTGTGTGTTGTGTGTGTGGTGTACTGTTGTATTACAGCTTTAAGGAAAGTTCAGGCCAGAGCTGCTTGCGTTGGATAAACATTCTTGAAATTCCCAAGATCCCACAAGGCTTCCTTCTGCTGGCTGTACCCATGGAAACCAGCCGAGTTTTTTGCCGTGTTTTAGGTTTGTACATGTGTGGGCACTGCTGGCTACGGGCCGCCTAAAGTGATACGCTGTTTTGCAAAGTGGGAATGTTTGTGTGTGTGAGCGTGTGTTTATGGTTCCACACCAAAGTTTCCAGCAGCCTAGATTTGGTGGATTTATTTATTTATTTATTTATTTATTCATTCATTCATTTATTTATTTATTTTACATTTTTAATATTTGTGCTACGAGCTTCCATGTTTTGTGCTTCACCTGTCTGTGAGAGTGATGACCTCTGAGTTAGATCTCTGCTTCAGGCAGAACTTCACCCTCACATTTTCTTTGTGGCTTCATATCCTGCTCTCTCTCTCTCTCTCTCTCTCTCTCTCTCTCTCTCTCTCTCTCTCTCTCTCTCTCTAACATAATTAAAACTCCTACATGACCAGCCTTCCTTCTCCTTTTACACACACACACAAAAAAAAACGCGAACCTTATTTTTCACGGTTAGTTTTACTAATGCAATTGTCGACCGATATTGGAAGGAAATATGAGCAGCGCTGCGGAAATATTTTATAAGAATGCAGTTATCTGATGTTGCAGACCTGCAAAGTTGTTTTTCCTACATTGTACATGCGGTAGAGTTTGAAATTTAAATATATTGAAATACAAACATAAACGATTCACAAATTATTCACTGCTAAGTATCAACATAGATAGACAGTATAGACAGTTACACATTCACATCGAGTATGTGCTAGCTCAGTGATTAAGTTGTTGGACTCCAAGGCTTCTAATTTAGCGTAAACATTCCTAACTAGGGATCTTAGCTTCAGCGTGATTCAGGACAAATCTCAGAGCAAGAAAACAACAACAATTTTTATCTTAGAGAAGAGGCGGGGCTAAACCCTGTTACTAGGTCACACATTCTTTTGAAGGCTGTGATTGGTTGTCCAATAAAAAAGGAGCGCTTTTAAAATCTGATCTGTTATAAACCTTCACTTTGTCTCTATGCTAAGATATTTGAGACTCTACACGGTAAGCTCGTAGCATAGAAGCTCGTAGCATATGATCGGGCACGATCACGTTCGTGCCCGATCATATTAGAGATCTTCTAACATCTGCATGTTATAAATGGCATAGATGTAATGGCATTAAATGTAAATGTAAACTACCTCCGATACAGAGCAGAAATGTCATCGAGACAAATGATATCAAATTATATTATAACTCGCTATCGTTATTTAATATATGTTATTTAATACAATAACGTATACGGTATTTAATAACGATAGCGAGTTATAATATAATTTGATTTAATTTTCCCACATTTCTAAGAATTTTCTCACTTTGTATTAAGAATGTTCATGAAACAGAGTTAGAAGTTCTGTTACAGTGTAAACTGTGATGTAAACTGTGATGCGATGTTAGAATACTTGGCAACAGAAGTCATAAATTGTGCCTCATATCAAAAGCTTTGTACACTCACAGAAACTTTGCATGCTTTGTAAACATCTCAGGAAGCTTCATCAACCGAGCAGGATTTACATGCCGATTTTCTCTCCCTAATGCGAAAGCACTACTGTAGACGAGGTGTTATTTAAAGCGGTCACAGGCTGTATTTATTTAGTAGTTTTTGATGCCAAAAATTACGCAAATAAGAAGGTTAAGCCAGGGTTTGGGAATATGAAGTGTGAAAAGTCAGATTATGAATATACTCAGGATTCAATGTAAACCCTGGGTTAATTATGAGCAGTGTGAAACAGGACACAAGATAACCCAGGATTCTGTAAACCTGTGGTTTCCAATCACACAAGGAACCAATTCAAACTTAAAACAAGCTTGATAATTACCACAAAGCACCAAAATACAAGCTAGTATAAATTAGCAAAGCTAAGCACTTCTTTTTTCAAGGCAACAAAGTCATCCACTTTGTATTATTTGCTGCAATCATGAGGGCAAAAAAAAAAATCACTAAATCATTAAAAGGGCTGATTTCTTTCTAGCCCAAACTGTGCATTCTTACAGCCTATAATTAACATTTGTGGGACAGTGGTGGCTCAAGCAGTTAACGCTCTGGGATGTTGATTGGAGGATCAGGGTTCAGGGTTCTAGTTTTTCCTCAGGAATGCCAAGCTGTCACTGTCGGGCTTGAGCAAATCCCCTAACTCTCTCTGTTCCAGGGTGCTGTATCATGGCTGATCCTGTGCTCTGACCCCAACCTCCAAAGTTGGGATGTGTGAAGTAATCATTTCACTATGCTGTAATGTAGATGTGACAAAAATAAAAGGCTTCCCTCTTATTTTTTAATTAGGTCAATAGATTGAACTTGGCAAGTATTTTTCTTTTATATCAAATAGGGCTAAATTATTGAATTATTATTCATAATATTCATAATCAACAACCGTTATTGTGAAGGTGCACAAAATACGGCTAATAAAATGTGGATCAGATTTTTTCCTAAGTGTTGTCAGAGAAACAGGAAGTACAGAGAATCAGAGAAAGTACAAATGACACCAAGCGACAAATGACAAAATTGTCAATATTACCTAAGAGCGGAAGAGCTTTCATGCTTGAAAGAGACACGGCATGATTACAGACTCAAAAAAAACAAACATTGCGTTCCCACGTGTGATATAATACGACCCTTATTATGAATTTTCATGGAAGTACAATCATTCTCCACCGTGCCATTGGACATCACGGCTCACCGTCATCGTGTCTGTCACTCATCTTATCTACCGTCTAAATATACTTACCATTAAACACTATAACAAACACTACAGTGGCTCTGTGGCTTTTCATGAAGGTATCTCTATCCTGTTCTTTCATAGAATCATCACCGCTGCTGTGTGTTGTTCTTAGAAATTTTCCATAAACTTCATCAAAAAAAAAAAAAAAAAAATCTTCGAGGCCACGGTAGCAAAAGGACATGAACTTTCTTAATAATACATCTACAAACTGACAGTGCCAGAGCTTTCCTGGAAGAGAGGAGGCAGAAGGGAAGCGTGCCAGCTAGGTAATTGTACTCCACATCATCTTGGAGGTGAAAATGCAGAGCAACAGACACAAAGAGAAGAAGACGAAGAACAGGACTCCAATATTCAGAGTTGGATTCTGCTTCAAGAGGTTTTCAGACATTCAGTGAGAAGATGACAACTCCATGTGGTGTTTAAGGACAACAACCGCCTCATCAATACACAGTTATCAGACTGTATCTGACTGTAGAAAGGACATTATTCATAATAACACTCTCTGGTGTTTATAACAGTTTATAATCACAAAATGAGTGTCACCCAAATGAGGATGAGGTTCACTTTTAAGTCTGGTTCCTCTCAAGGTTTCTTCCTCTTCCATCTAATAGGGTTTTTCCTCAGCACAGTCACCTCAGTCACCTCAGGCTTGTTTGTTAGGGATAAATACAAACACATTTAAATATAAGTCTAATATTGATCTTGAACTCTTGTATAATATTAATCTTTGTATAATAAAATTTTCGTGCTATATTTCTTCTGTCCTGTAAAGCTGCATTGAGACGACGTCCGGCATTAAAAGCACTATACTGTAGGAACAACATAGTATTGAATCGAAAGGGTCTTTTTTAACGGATCTGTACTGATGTAAACAAAAAGGTTAGGATTAATAGCTGTATTGCGTTGACCGACTACAAACATTCAGGCACTGCAAGACATTTCACAATAGTTAAAGCATAGAAATGAAATTCAGCTCCTGCCTTAAAACCGTGTGATGACTCGACTGGAAGATAAGCTGAAGATAAGCTCACATGTAAACAAGTCAAGTCAAGACAATGGAATTTTTGAAAGCTTTCAATCAATTTGAGTTCAATATCCAAAACATCATGAGAACCGAAAGTTAAAGGGAAAGAATAAATTGACATAATTTGATGGGACTCTCTCTCTCTCTCTCTCTCTCTCTCTCTCTCTATATATATATATATATATATATATATATATATATATATATATAAATATATATATTTAGGTCCTTCTATACAACACTCAATAACTAAAAGACTGTCAAGTCATGCACAGTTGACTGTCCCAAATTTGTACTTTTTTTTCCTGACTCATGCTCAAAACATCCCTGCTCATCATTAACCGTCAGCAGAGATACAAAGGGACAAAGAGCACAGGGTCGAGTGCTACAGAGCGAAGCTGACGCATGCGAGAGAAAGCAGGAGGTGAGAAACAAGAGCAGCACTAATTCATCTGTAGTGTGAAAGGTATATATGTGCAGCTCTGGAGGCTGCTCTTATGTAACTCCACTTCATGCCCCTTTCCTGACCTCGGCTGGAGTTCGACTCTGCACGGAGGTGGACGGCCATAAAGATGTGAAGACCTGGCTCACGAGGGTGGAATATTAGCTTAACTGCTGGAGATGAAGTGCAAAAGGAAGGAATGAAAATGTAGAACCAGTTATGCGTTATGCTTCATAATAACACTCTCTGGTGTTTATAACAGTTTATAATCGCACCCTCCGGTGTCACCCAAATGAGGATGAGGTTCACTTTTGAGTCTGGTTCCTCTCAAGGTTTCTTCCTCTTCCATCTAAGGGAGTTTTTCCTCACCACAGTCACCTCAGTCACCTCAGGCTTGTTCGTTAGGGATTAATTTATGAACTGTATATCTTATTTTCTATAAAGCTGCTTTGAGACAACGCCCATTGTTTAAAGCGCTATAGAAATAAAATTTCTATTGAATAGAATTTAGGGGGACACGGTGGCTTACACCTCCAGGGTTGGGGGTTCGATTCCCGCCTCCGCCTTGTGTGTGTGGAGTTTGCATGTTCTCCCCGTGCCTCGGGGGTTTCCTCAGGGTACTCCGGTTTCCTCCCCCGGTCCAAAGACATGCATGGTAGGTTGATTGGCATCTCTGGAAAATTGTCTGTAGTGTGTGAGTGAATGAGAGTGTGTGTGCCCTGCGATGGGTTGGCACTCCGTCCAGGGTGTATCCTGCCTCGATGCCCGATGACGCCTGAGATAGGCACAGGCTCCCCGTGTCCCGAGAAGTTCGGATAAGCGGTAGAAAATGAATGAATGAATGAATAGAATTTTAATTGATGAATCAATTAAAATGTGCCATAATTCGATATGCGTTCTACTAGAAGTCCTTGTGTGTTTTTTGGTTACAAATAATAATGACTGCTTGAGTAAACCTCTCGGCTATGTAATATTATAATGGATAATATAACATTGAGCAGTGAATCTAGGTCTGTTCATGAGATTAGATTAGTTTAGATTAGAGCAATATATACACAAAGAATATATAGTACTGTGTGTTGTGTAAGACATGAAAGCCACGCTGCTGATGCATGTTCAAGGCTCCATGAGTAAGTCTCAACTGCACTCGTTGACCTTGTAGTTCAAGGTCACTTGTTCTTGGCACAGGCTTTAATCAGCACTCATATTACTTTCCTGACAAGCATAATCTCAGTCGCACACTGTAACACAATCACCAGCCATATCAATTTCCACTGAGCTATAATCTCTCTTGCGTACAGTAATTAGTGTGACAACAATGCTGCTGTTGATGATGATGATGATGATGATGATGATGATGATGATGATGATCTGCACTTCTAGGTGCAGGTCAAAGAGCATACACTTGGTAAAACCTCTTTAATCTACAATCACACTTCTGACACCATAAATAATCCGTCTTTCATGTTGTGTGTGTGTGTGTGTGTGTGTGTGTGTGTGTGTGTGTGTGTGTGTGTGTGTGTGTGTGTGTGTGTGTGTGTGTCAGTGTGTGTGTGTGTCATTATGTGTGTGTGTGTGTGTGTGTGTGTGTGTGGGTGTCACAGCAGAGAACCCGGCGATGACTCATCAGCACACTACAGCCAAGCTGAATCTTCCTGCCACATTAATTCTCTGCCTCATCACACACCAAAACACATCCAAACACACACACACACACACACACACACACACACACACACACACACACACACACACACACACACACACACACACCCCATGCAAGTGTACTTTGTAAAACAATTTCTATTTAAATAACAGTCCCTTTCTTGTGACAGCCAAATTTCCTCAAGGTGGAGAGAGACTTTGAAGTATAACATGAACATGAAGCGCGCGCGCGCGTGTGTGTGTGTGTGTGTGTGTGTGTGTGTGTGTGTGTGTGTGTGTGTGTGTGTGTGTGTGTGTGTGTGTGTGTGTGTGTGTGGGTGTGTGTGGGTGTGTGTGAATAATGTGAATCTGATACGTGTCACACTCGTGAATGAAATCGTTCACAGCTGCTGATGGTTTTGACACCCGTGCAGCGAAACCTGCTAAATCACAACACCTCCACTAGAACAGCTAGTGAGACAAAAATACCATGTGTCATGATTCTTCAACTGTCTCTGTCTTTCTCTGACTCACACAACCACTCATCCACAATCCTGTCCCCAATCCAGTACTTCGGCTCTGCTCCAGAACTCTGGAAGAGTATCCCAAAAGACACAAGACAGTTGAGCTACTGTAATATTGACCGGATCTGGATATGATCTGGACAAGAAGTAAATAATTATCATTCGTTAATAATCATGACACATTTACACAGTTCATACATTTACTTTTAGAAAAAAAAAAACATGTTTTAAACATCGAATTGTTTTAGAAACTATTTAGGAAACGAAGAACACATTATTATTTAACAAATCATGGATTGTATGAATTAACTGAATACGTCTGTGCTACAAACTGCATATTTGAAATTTTCTCTTAACCCCTTCCACCCTAGCGTGAGCCAGGTCAGAAATAATAAATCCTTCCTTAATCAAAAAAGCCTGAAGGGGGAAGAGGGGGAAGTCGTGGCCTAATGGTTAGAGAGTTTGACTCCTAACCTTAAGGTTGTGGGTTCGAGTCTCGTGCTGGCAATACCATGACTGAGGTGCCCTTGAGGAAGGCACCGAACGTCCCCCAACTGCTCCCTGGGCGCCGCAGCATAAATGGCTGCCCACTGCTCCGGGTGTGTGTTCACGGTGTGTATGTGTCCTCTGCAGTGTGTGTGCACTTTGGATGGGTTAAATACAATGCAGAGAGCGAATTCTGAGTATGGGTCACCGTACTTATCCGTATGTCACGTCACTTTCACTATCAATCAAGAAAGCCTGAATGTATCTACACATGTAGCATAGCAGAAGTAAGAGAAGAAGCTCAGCTATAAGAATTCAATTCCAGCTAAACAAAACAATTCCAACACAAACTGCGTGCTGAACGAACAGACAGAACAAATGCACACACAACAAACCTGACACAAGCGATCGGCCGTTACTCAACCGGATTACAAACACAGCCAGATTTTGCAGATACGGTATAAGAATAAACATTCAGTGACCAAAACTCACAGAACCAGAAGCTTTTTATTAACCACCAATAATTAAAAAACATTATCTCGTTATCCATTTTCTCTTACTCTGAACAGGTAATATATAAACTTATTCTAAGTACCAGAATTCTTCAAATCTGCCACGTAGTTTTTGAGATTTACTTAAATGTTTCTCAAGCAAGAGGCTCAACAGTAGGCCTAGTGTTGAACAGGTTGAATGCATTACATTGTACCTGAAAGGCATTAAAAAAGTTAGTACCAAAGAGAAAATGTAGGCGAGACGCATCAAAGTGTCCATACAACACGTTTTGAAAAAAAAGGTGTGTGAAGGTTGCTAAAATTGTATGGAATCGTTCGAGCGAGACATTTGCTATAAAGCTGCTACAAGCATGGAATAATATTAAGTCTTCGCCCCCTAGAAATAACGTAACCAGATAAAATAATCATAATTAATTGTTCCATGCAGATTGCAGGGCTCTCAAGTTTTGAAGACAGGCAAGAATGACATTTCCAACCCCCCAGCAACCCCCCCATCATGATTGAGGACAATGTCCCGTCCAGAGACAAGCTGTTTAATGTTGAGGTTTTGTTCAAACCGACCATCGAAAATACCCTCGCTAATGGATGTGTTTTGTTCATTGGTTGTTGCGTTAAATCTTACCCATATACAATGGTGCTATTTTCTGATTGGCTATTGTATAGCCTCTTTTTTTTGATTGGCTGATAAGTGTCCGGCTCGACTAAGAACTCCAGGGGAGACGCGCTTGATTCCTGCCCGGTTCCATAGAGACAGCGGTGCGGACTGATACGTTTTGGGCGCTGCGGCTTATTAAACATATGATAAATAGTCGAAAAGTTTTTCTGCGTGAGAAATACGATGTGTGACACTTGACAGCCCTGCAGATTGTATAGTTCTGTAGAACTTACCCAGTATTATAAAGTGTATGATATTATTTATCATCCACCAAAACGAGTTAACATTAGCGTTATCCGGTGTTACTTACAGTATCTCTTATGAAATGCAAGACTTTCTCTCTTCCAGAATGGATTGCTATACCGTTTTGTCGAGCCAGCGTTAATCTACCAGGGCTGAAATACTTTACACCGTTAAATCCACCTTGTTGTTATGGAAAGTGCTTCTTTGCAAACACTGGGTGGCATTGGGTCAACTTTGTGAGTGCTCCTGTGCCAACGTCGGTCCAGTGTTTGCACAACTTATATACGCAGAGGGCCAACACAGGCACCCAAAATAGACCTTGTTCCAACTTCCTTTTTTTTGTTGTTGTTGTTACCTTTTAATACACTTTCCAGAGTCTAGAGTCACTGTACTCTGTAGTTTATGCACATACACGACTATCTTTGATAGCGTTTATTGTAAGCCGATAGACGTTCGATGTATTTTTTTTAACTGGATCCAGAACAGACTAAAGAGACCTACTGTAAGCTCTGCCCATTAAATCCAGTCAAATTAAGCAAATCAGGTGAACACCACAGTATAAAACACTCCTAAAGGCATTACTTCCAGAAGTAGGGCAGGTTGGGTTTATGACTCTAATTCCAGGGAAAGTAAACATTGTAATGACACATTAACTGTTAAATGACATTTTAAACCGACTTCTTTAAAAGAAACCCTCAGAGTTCAGAACAATTTTACGCATAATAACGAGCGAGAGTAAAGGAAGCGGAGCGCTAACGTCACCTCGGGCACTTCGTTAGCATACTCTTCGGCTGAAACGTTAGGCGTAACGTCACTTAATCATTATACATTTCTAGAAACTAAGAATAGCATTTAGTGGAACACATAAAAAGAACAAAGTGCATGTTTTTTTTTGTGAATGGTTGTTAAATTAGCTGGAGAGAAAAGTCTTATAGCAAGTTTGTCATGTCATAGACACTTTTCACTCAGTGTTTGTTCTTCAGAAAGCATTTCACTAATAATATAAATATGGCCATATAGGATTTTAGCTTCCAGCTATTGGTTTTTACTGCAGCGTTTATCCTACACAAGGTCACAGGAAGCATGGAGTCTTTCGCACTCTGGGGAACTCTGGGCACAAGGAGGAAGACACCCTGAACGATGCATAATCTCACACACATTTATACATTTATACATATACACACATATACGTGTCTTTGGATCAGGGGGGAAAACTGAAGCACCCTGAAGAAACCCCCGAAGCACAGGGAGAACGTGCAAAGTCCGCAAACACAGAGTGGAGGTGGGAATCAATCCAACAACCCTGTGGTGTGAGGCAAATGTGCTAATTTGGACAAACAAAAGTCTTGAACCTCACAAAGCTTAGAGTTGCCATCTATAAAATCTGACACCAAATCTGATACCAGCAGGAAGTCAGTGTAAACACACAAGCATACACACACGAACTGTAGGTGAACATTAACAAATATAAATAAATACAGACACCCATAAGCTGGAAAATATCCTTACACTCTAAAAATGGCTGAGCTAAAAACAAAGTGGGCTGGTTTTAAGAACAGGACTAGGGGATTGAACTCATGCTGGGTTCATCTAGCTCAGAAACATGGGTTTGTTTATGTAACATAACAGGTTGATCACAGCTTATTTAACCTGGCATGATAGGATGAGTAAGCAATCCCAATATTTGACAGAAATCAATTCTAATTTATATGTATAGCAATTTTAACAATGGACATATATAGTACAAATAGTACAAGATTATTATTAGACTTAAAGGCAGGGTCTCTGATTTTTGAGAAATGCTTCAGAAAACTGAGTCGGGCCGATAATAAGCAAAAATCAAAACAAAAACAAAACTAAAGTGTAGCCAATGAGCAGAAAGGGGCGGGGCTTGTCAATATGGGCGGAGAGAGTGTTCAGTGCGCATGTGTGACATTAGCAGAAAGCGCTTTTAACATTGACATGGAGGATAAAAACAAAGAAAGAGAAGAAAGACTTACGATAAGGCAAGAAGTAGGACGTGTTAATATAGGATCAGCTTTACAGCGCTGGAGAGAACTGAAGGAGCAGGAAGTTGGCCACATATTCACAGGTTGGAGTTTCCCGAGTCAATAACTCCTGAGCTAAACGCTGTTACTAGTAGTACTAGTGTTACTGTGTAGTAACAGCGTTTAGCTCAGGAGTTACTGACTCGGGAAACTCCGACCTGTGAATATGTGGCCGACTTTACTTAAGACGCCAAGGCACTTTTTTCATTCTCGATAGGTGAGTAACGTTGGTTTTGCTTTGTTACACAGAACTAATATATGCCTTTGTCCTTTACATGATTATGCTTGTGTGGCATTTTTGCTTGTTTGTTTATCTGCAATCGTATTGTTCTTCCCTTCAGCTATGATTAAGACACATTTCTTTCCATTAGTCTCCTGGGTTACGTATGTATGTGTGGGCGGAGCTATCGATACAGGGGTGGGACCTATTTGGGTTAGGGGCGTGTTTGTTTTGGTGATTTCAAATGTCGACATTGGCTTTCAAACGACGGAGACCCCACCTTTAATATTATTTAAATGTGTTTGTATTTATCCCTAACGAACAAGTCTGAGGTGACTGAGGTGACTTTGGTGAGGAAAAATGCCGTTAGATGGAAGAGGAACCAGACTCAAAAGTGAACCTCATCCTCATTTGGGTGACACTGGAGGGTGTGATTATAAATATACAGTCTGAAAATTCTTAATAGTAGTATTAGTGCTAGCTTTATTATTATACTGAGAGAAATAAATGCAATCCAAACACGCATTACTCTACCCCTT
>NC_062540.1:17906798-17929298 GCF_022655615.1 Tachysurus fulvidraco
CACACTATGCTCATTACAGTGAGCCCATTAGATACCCATTAGTTCACTCTGTATCATAGCTATCATAGTACAAGCATCAAGGCAGTTTAAATGAGTTAAACCTGAGTCTACCCGAGGCAAAGACCTGGAGGAAGTTTAAACCAATTCAGAGTTGCTGGCTAACTACATTAGTCTCATGGCTCCATTGCATGAGTTACAACACATAGGAGGAGCTTTCTAAACTTCACAATCTTACAGCCAATCAGGTTAAACTGCGTACGTCCACAAGGCACTTCCACACAGAGCTGATCATACATACCTTCCTTTTGACGAACTGGAAAGCAGAGCACTTCTTAAAGGAGAAGGTCTGTTTCTCTGTGCCGTGGACTAAGCGCATGGCCTCCGGCAGCCCCGCACACTCCGCAGAACCCAGTATGATGCCTGTGGAGCGGTTCGGAGAAGACGGGGCAAAGAGATGTCAAGAGATGTTTACATTTTCTTTGCCAAAACACATTCAGTTCTAGCCATGACTGCTTTAGTAAATCTGACACAAGCATCTGTATGTTTTTGGTATACACAATACCATGCATGTGTGCATAAGCTAGAGACGACAAGCAACAATTACTCATAGTCTCACCGGTATCGTTGCTTCCGATGGTCCAGGATGCACTCGCTGTTCTCGCTGACTCCGATGATGTCGCTGCAGCCGGGATGATGGTGCTGATAGGCGATGATGCCGTTTCTATTACATCATGCCCACTGAGCTGCTTCGACTAAGGCTCTGCGCTGCACTGCTGCCTGCAGGTGGTGTGTATGTGTGTCTATTTTATGTGTGTGTTTCTGTGTGTGTGTGTGTTTGTGAGAGAGAGATAAAGAGGCAAGGGAGATGAAGCAAATGATGCACTTTGTCAATGAGAGACAAGAGCCCAATATGCAGCGTCCCTTCGTCTCCTCTGCTCTCCCTCTATCTGTACGGCACTCTCTCTGTCGTTCTCTCATCCTTCTGTCCCCCTCCCCTTTCTGCTACAGATGATGCTCTCTCTCTCTCTCTCTCTCTCTCTCTCTCTCTCTCTCTCGCATTGTGTGAATGAAGGTTTTGCCTCATAAGTGGATGAATGGGGAATGATGGATTACTGAGGTGTGTTCAGCTTCACCATTCCTGTCAAATGAGATGATGCAATGCAGCAACCTTGACTTAATGTACACCACACACACACACACACACACACAGACACACACACACACACACACACACACACACACACACACACACACACACACACACACACAAAAACGTGCAAATGATGACGTTTACAAAGCACAACAATTATTTATTCTACTAATTTAATATTTAACTTTTACATCGGGACAGGAAAACTGATAAATAAAAACAACTACAGTGCAAACCACAACTAGGATTGGCCAATTTTTGCCCAATTTTTCTCACAGTTGGTGATTTTGGTGAAAATTAGATAAAGCTAGCTGTTTTGGAAACTTCAAACTGAACCAAACACCCCCCCCCCCCCCCAAAATAAACACAAGAACTAAACGCCTAAAGGCTAAATGCTAAATTGCAGCTAACATGATCGACAGCTGGTTTGGGAGGAGTTGCAGCCTCACATCTCAAGGGTCTCGGGTTCGATCCTGAGCTCGGGATTCTGTCAGTGCAGAGAAAACTGACGGGATTCTGTCAGTGCAGAGGAAGAAACCTCCCAAGATCAATGTTTTCTCAGTAAAAACAAGTATCTCCGTAAAAAAAAAAAAAAATCATGTCATTGTGCTATGGCTTTGTTCTTATTGTGATGCTGTGACTTGCTCCAGGATTCGAATACAAAGTTTTAAATCTGATTATTAACAGGATGATGTAGTACTAGTGGTGGCTTAAGTAGTTAAGTCTCTGGGGTGTTGATTGGAGGATTAGGGTTCAAGCCCCATAACCACCAATCTGACACTGTTGGGCCCTTGAAAAGGCCCTTAAAAGTCTCTGCTCCAGTGATGCAGTATCATAGCTGACCCTGTGCTCTGACCCCAACCTCCAAAGTTGGGATATGCAAAGAAATAATTTCACTGTGCTGTAATGTATACGTGAAAAAATAAATGCTGCTTCTATTCTACTCATAGCAACACAAAAATGGTTAACAAAGCTGTTATTTATTTCCAAGAACCCATTATTGTTTTAGCCCCACGTTCAAAACCAAAACCAACCCCAAAACGCTTATCAGTCAGCCATATTAGTCTGCCGTTCATTCAGTAATACCTCGTTGTACAATAGTTAGTTCTAAATAACAACAGGCAGAAATGTGTTCTCAGGGTCACTCTGAGACTCGTGGAATGAGCCAATGATTATTAGCCAGCAGGTGACTAAATCAGTCAATAATGAAGTCTTGACACTGAAATAGCTTTGCTGAATGGATAGTTTAATGTTTAGCATTGCTCAAGCACTTCCAAGAAGGCTAAAAGATCTGTCTGCTCTGTACAGAGAATCGAGTCTTTCACAGAATTAAGTCGTTTAACACTGCTGTTTTCTGCTACATTAACTTCCTGTCATGACCGAGTGAGCAGGTGAGTGGCAGCATGCTGGTAAACAGGTACAAAAAATACATACATATAAACATACAAACATACAAAGCAGCACACACACACACACACACACACACACACACACACACACACACACACACACACACACACACACACACACACACATACATACATACATACACACACATACATACATACATACATACATATGTACGTACGTACGTACGTACGTACGTACGTACGTACATACAAACAAACAAACAAACAAACATACACACACACACACACACACACACACACACACAAACATACACACACACACACACACATACATACACACACACACACACACACATACATACATACATACATACATACATACATACGTACATACAAACAAACAAACAAACACACACATACATACAAACACACACACACACATACATACATACATACATACAAACAAACACACACACAAACACACATACACACACACACATATATACATACATACAAACATACACACACACACACACACACACACACACACACATACATACATACATACATACATACATACAAACATACACACACACACACACACACACATACATACATACATACATACAAACAAACACACACAAACACACATACACACACACACATATATACATACATACAAACATACACACACACACACACACACACACACACACACACACATACATACATACATACATACATACAAACATACACACACACACACACACACACATACATACATACATACATACATACAAACAAATGCACGCACACACACACACACACACACACACACAGACACACATGCTTTTTTCTTCCTACTTGTTTAGAAGTAAATTCTATTACATATCTAAATGATAAAATGTTCAAAATAGTCAACAGGCGCTGGTCTTTGCATGATCTATAAATGATGGCAATTGGTAGTCCAATTTCCTGTAATTAAAAAGATTTTTTCATAATTTCTATTCATTTTTAACCACAATAGAGAAGAATTCTTGAGGTAGATTAGACAAAATGCCGTACAGTATAACAGCAGCTCGGACAGCAGGTTTATATCAATATTAATAAGGAAATTGCTCTAATGGTAACTGCTTACTTAATGCATACCAGATGCTTCAAATAAAACATACATAATACTTTTTTGTTTGTTTTGTTTCTTTTTTTAGACTTTCTCTTTCAGTCATCTCCAGCATCTCCGGCATCAGAGGTAAAGCTGCACCTTTCTGTGTTCTCACTATCATGACCTTCTGTGTTTTGTCTTATTAACTGGCTGGTGTGTGACATCAGGAGCGATCATGTTTAACGATTTCTTGTTTAATGTAAGTTTAAACAGATAAAAGTGATATGTCCTTCTTTAATAATAACAGTAAAAAAATTAAACTGTAGACTGATTCAACTTGGAACAATAACTTCATTACAACAACAATAAGGCTGCTTCATGCCACACTGTCATTTCCAATTGTTCCTGTAACAGGATGTTGTTCTGAATAAAACTGAAATAAGGTGAGTGCAGCAATGTTCAGGATTCTGTCCTTAATATGCAGGGAATAACTATCTCTCTCTCTCTCTCTCTCTCTCTCTCTCTCTCTCTCTCTCTCTCTCTCTCTCTCTCTCTCTGTGTGTGTGTGTGTGTGTGTGTGTGTGTGTGTGTGTGTGTGTGTGTGTGTGAGATTTTTAAACAAGCATGAGTGTGGAACAGATTATGTCATTCTTGGATCTCTCTCTCTCTCTCTCTCTCTCTCTCTCTCTCTCTCTCTCTCTCTCTCTCTCTCTCTCTCTCTCTCTCTCTCTCTCTCTCTCTGTCTTCCTGGCCTGCTCTGTGAATAACCACAGGAAGCGTGACACCGTCACAGCCGAGTCCCGCCGTGAATCTCCACCATTACATCCATCCATCTATCTCGGTCTGAAGCCAAGGAATAACGTCATGGTGTGGACAGGAGATGCATCAAGGTAATTGCAATTCAAGATGGCAGATCTCCTGCATAATGCAGGCAGCGTTCTCCTGAAAGTAATACGCACATAGAAACAGCTAGAATGTCTTATTTTTCTATCATAATCTCACATGATTATGCTGAGTCATTTGGAGATACAGTGCTGCCTAACAGAGGGAGGACGGCTGATAGCTAGCTACACCGCTAATTACGCTGCATCGACAGATCGGAAAATTACTCATCTTTAGCGTCTCTGGTGTTAAATCTTCAACACAACCAATGTACACTCTTACATAACAAAGACGGGTTTTTACTACTATAAAGTCAAAGGTTAAGTACTTTATGGTACGTTTATGTGCTCTTCTACATGTCATTTAGCGATCACTATGTAAAAGCTCACTGTGTTTTGTTTATTGATTTCAAACTTGTTAGCTAGCAACAATTACAGCCTGTTTATGCCACATTAAACCTTTGATTATTCCATGAAATATGTGGTTGTATCACTGACTTCATGGAATTTGAAGCTTTTCCTATCACGTCCACCTTACCACAAGGCCAAGATATAATCATGTTGTGCACAGGTAATATAACACAAGGCTGGATTTTGAATCATAAATATGTTTTTGGTAGTCATTTGTTTAGATGCTGCAACAAGGTAGTGCTTCAACAAAAAATTCCATGTTGAGATGATAAGTATAAATAATGATGAAAAAAAGATAAACAATCAGTGACACCAGTGGTATAGTCTACGTGATACGCAGGTATACGCCGTATACCCACTAGGAAATGCCAAGGATTTCCGTATACCCACTTAAAAAGCGTGAGGATACGTAACAATATCGTTTTGTGACAGAACTTTCATTCATAAATTCACCCCGCACTGTGTTGCGAACACAGACTGTGGTTGCGATTGCGAATCACTGACGTTTTTGGACCACTGGGGCTTCTGTGACCTGATCTGACGTCACCTACCAAGGAAAATTAGTTGCTTGGCGGTGTTTTGTGGCGCAAATTTGAAATTAACTAACTAATGTAAAGGAAGATATGAAACGAAAGCAGACCCAAACTACACTCTGAGTGTTTTCGGAAGCCTGCGCCTAAAGCTGCAGCAGCTTCGGGTGACATTTCACCCACAGCCCGAGTACAAATGTATTTGGAAAGCTTTGTAAACTACCAGTTCATTCAGTTCATAATATTCTGCAATGAAAGAGTGTTGGTGATAAAACTGAACAAATGTTTATTGTTCACTCTTAAATGTACATTGAAAATTGACAGCTGATAAAACCTGTGCTCCAGGCCCCATATTCATATAACATTTAAAGCTAAATGTAGCTCTTAAAGGTATAAAGTTCACCCAAAAATGAAAATTGTTTTATTTCCTCACCCTCAATTTGTTCCAAAACTGTATGAGTTTCTTTCTTCTGTTTAACACAAAAGATGATATTTTGAAAAATGTTGGTAATCAGACAGTTGGCCACTGACTTTCATAGTCTATATTTTTTCCTACTGTGAAAGTCAATGGGTGCTGCCAACTGTCTGATTACATTTAGCCTTAAATGTTATATGAATATGGGACCTGGAGCAAAGGTTTTATCAGCTGACTGTCTTTTGTTGCTTGTAATAAATTGGAATGTTGATAACACATAAGCAGTCTTTAATAATGCTCTCAATTACATGTAGATGCATATTTTATGCATTAGTGAGTGTGGTGGTGCCTATGGGGTGTCGCTCTAGGATGGGTGCGTATGAGGCTGGGGGGTACAAAAAACTAGACTACACCACTGAGTGACACGTTCACACTGCAAGTCTTAATGCTCAATTCGGATATTTTGCTCAGATCTGAATTTTTTGTTTGGCTGTTCACATTACCTTTTAAAATGTGACCTATATACCAGATACCAGTGTGAACTGTTTCGAACTGACCCGCATGCGCAAACGAACAATAACAATGACGTCACACGCAGCACGCCGTTGCGCTAAAGTTGACGAGGTTATGGAGGAAGTAAGCATTTTCGCTTTTCTTTCTAAATGTTTGTGTAATGGCAGCACAGAGACGCGGTGTTTTGAAAATTTTCGCATGTGGAGGGCAACTTTTGATTATTTGATCCATTTTGTACGCGTTCCGTAAAGCAACGTTTGTGTGCGTATTCTCGCCGGCGCATAATTGTGACGAATGTCGATGTAGATCGACGTAAAAGTCGCATCAAATCCGCTTTGGTTGTTCACACTGCAGCCACATTGGGAAAAAATCAGATTTGGGTCTGATTCAGGACCACATATGGAAGTAATCTGGGCTAGATTTGAGTGTTCACTCTACTCCTGAAGAAGTCTGACCTGGTCACTTGACCCCAAAAAAAAATCAGATTTGAGCCACTTTTACCAGCAGTGTGAACGGGGCTTTAGTTGACTAGCGTTAGCAGCTGTAGTAAATTAACCATTAACATACAAGGTAGAAATTTTATTCCTTTTTGCTATTATATTGATGTTCCATTACACCCACTAGGATGGGAATCAACTCATGGGATATTTTCAATCAGTTTCAATCATTATTTTATAGTCGCAAGTCTGATCTAAAATGAGTCAGCAATAAAATTAGCATTTTAAAGTGATAGCCACCCAAAATGCCGTGTCATTGGGAAATACGTTTGTTAGCTTGCTAGCTGTTGCTAGCACAAGGTAATGGGCTACATTTAACAAATCACAATATAAAATTTTATATTACTTTGACAGTCCATTATTATTTTTGAACTGAATGGGATTTGAATCTGTGCTATCAAAGACCTTTAGCCTTGTAGCATGTTGTTTTAATTAAAGATGGTGGATTTTTTTTTTATAATTTGTTTAAATTATAGTATATTCATTAAATTATAATATATTAAAAATATTATTATAAATAATCATTGAAAAACAGTTTCAATAATAATATTGTAATGTTGAATATTTAAAAAAAATATATTTCAACAACCAACATTATAAGCTAAGTTATTAATTTTTATTTCCTGATTGTGTTTATTAAGAATAGTCTTGCTAGCATAGCATAGCACAAGGTTACAGCTTAAGGAGCCACCCGATAGTGTGATGTTTGTAACTCTGACACCCTCTAATGAGAATTAAATCTTCACTATGATATCCATGGAACGTGAAATGAAATGCAAAACCACAAATCCAATTGACAGAGATTTGATTATTCATTCGAAGCTTGTTAGCTAGCCTGCTAATCACAAAGGATCAAGAGCTTAATTTAGGAAAGCACACAAGCGTAATTACTCAACAGTGTACCTTAAGAGAATGAATGTTCTTTCCCTTATTTTCAGGAGATGTTAATTCGGTATTCATAATTAATAAAGCGTCAGAAAAAGTGGGTGAGGAAGATAATCATCTGTGATAAGAAGAGCATCCAGAACCTTCCACAGCACTCTGGAACATTCGTAGCATTTCCATTTCTAAAGCTAGATTTTGTTTCTAAATTGTTGATTTCTTTTGCAGCACACACAATGACACACACACACACACACACACACACAGCATAAGAAAGAGTGCCTTATGAAATAAACATAGCTCATGTGATTTGTATGCTCATGACAGATACTGTAGATATCTCTCTCTCTCTCTCTCACACACACACACACACACACACACACACACACACAGTTGCAGTGTAGCAAGGACAACAGGTTAAGCCTTTTCTTTAAATCTTTGAATAAATATGGCACAGTGGCACACACACAGTGTGTGTGTGTGTGTGTGTGTGTGTGTGTGTGTGTGTGTGTGTGTGTGTGTGTGTGTGTGTGTGTGTGTGTTACACTGCTATGGTCTGGTGATTGTCTATTCCCGGCACCGGATCTCTTGCCAGGATAAGCGCTTACGGGAAGTGAGATAAAGGTGTAGTTTTCACATTGTCACACCTGACCATCACACCCACACATGTTGAACATCATATTCCAGATTTAGTCCCTACTTTAACTGTTATAATAATCTCCAGTCTTTCCAGTAGATGTTGAAGCATCACTGTGGGGATTTGTGATCATTCAGCTTCAAGAGCATTAGTAAGATCAGACTCTAGTGTAACAGTGAGGAGGTCTGGGGTTCAGTCAGTGTTCAAGTTCATCCAAAGGTGTTCAGTGGGGTTGAGTCAGAGGTAGGGCTCAGTGAAGGACCCTCGAGTTCTTCCACTCTAACATTAACATAAAATGTCTTTGTTGAGCTCTCAGTGTTTAATTTTTCCAGTTTTTCTGAGATTCCAATGCTTTGGCGAAGGTCCACATGTGGAAGTGACTGTACATGCTGTACATGGCCATTTAAGGGTATTTATTTAAATTACAGTAAATACATTTTCATGTAAAAATCTGATAGGAAATTTGTATAATGGTGATGCTACAGCCTTCAACACTCCATGCTGTCTGGAACAGAGGGAGAACATACGCTCTCTCCTGTCAATCAAAGCAGCAGTACCCAATCAACAGTGTCTGGATTATCATGTATAAAGAAAATGGCTTTTCCTGGTGATAAATCTGTGGTTGTATTTGGGTTTGTTCAGGTTTTTTTTTTCTTCTGTGAATTAATTATGTGGTATGTGGAAATTACGAGACCACGACACACAACATTTTTTCAATCATTTCTCATAATTCTTGTCTGTGGTCATCATAGCTACATGCCACATAGGCACCGGAGAGAGTTTTACAATAGTCAAAGTGCTGTTGTCATTATTTATTTTTAGCACGTTTGCCTCACACCTCCAGGGTTGGGGGTTTGATTCCCGCCTCCTCCTTGTGTGTGTGGAGTTTGCATGTTCTCCCCGTGCATCGGGGGTTTCCTCCGGGTACTCCGGTTTCCTCCCCCGGTCCAAAGACATGCATGGTAGATTGATTAACATCTCTGGAAAATTGTCCGTAGTGTGTGAGCGAATGAGAGTGTGTGTGTGTGTGTGTGTGCCCTGCAATGGGTTGGCACTCCGTCCAGGGTGTATCCTGCCTCAATGCCCGATAACGCCCAAGAAGTCGGATAAGCGGTAGAAAATGAATGGATGAATAAACGCAACTTGATGGATATATTCAGTGACATTTGGTTACACATTAAAATGAAATCTATACAACAGCGCTGTAGATTTCTCGAATCTGATTGTCAGAATGGAAAACAGCATAAATACAAACGGTTTGACTGGAGAATTTTTTTTTTACATTGTTAAAAGTCCTGATGGAAAACTACACAAGAACAGCTTTACCACCCATGTTAAACTCTTTATATGATGTCTTGCACATTCACTCAATTGATGTTTTGCACACCGCATTAGAGTTAGGTGGAAACAGTTCTTTCGCTGTGGCAATCCCTAACAGGAAAAGCCAAAAGAAGGAGAAGAAGACTGTACAATATACAGTTTACACACTCATCAGCTCTATTTTGTGTATTTGTCCTGTAATGTTTTGTATTGTCTGTTTGCACCAGGTTGTAACTCGGACAACTTACTTTAAGTCATTTTATATAGCGCCATAGTCCTGGAGGAACGTTGTGTCGTTTCGAGCTTCACTCTTAACTAAAAGAGTACGAAAACACACTTTCCCATAATCGTCTCTCATCACTCCGATTCAAAATGAAATACAAAGCTGATGGATATTTTCAGCGTAAACATAGAGTACTATCACATTCGGTTAGACTCATCAGTGAGTCATCAAAAAAAATAGAAACCTGGCTCGTCTTTCCTTTGGGTGTTATTCATCCATTCTGTGTAGAGCTCTGTGGATAAATACACGGGGACAGAAGTGTGTGTGGGTGTGAAGAATGTTTTACTGTGAGTGTCTGTGATACCTCTGTGTGTTTGTGTGCATGTGCTTGTACTGTAGCTGATTAAGCCTGCTTGTACTCAGCAGCCAAACCACAAGGCCAACAAACTCCTACTCCAACACAAACATACAGAACAATACACACAATATTATTAAACCCTTAAATTGTATCGATTTTTACAGAGCCGTAGGTGACATGGGGGATATTTTGGAACAAAGTGTAGCCACGAATAAATATATTGATGCAACAAGTTACAGAAAATCCACTGAAATGGACCCAAACACTATTACACTGTAATACTAACTGTTAATATTACAGTGGACTGAAGCACAAAGACAAACTACAGTCACTGGTGTTGCAACATGGACACCATTGTCCTGCGTCACCGTAAGCAAATAGAAATTTTCACCCATGACTGTTAAATGATTAACTGAAAGGCGTATATTACATATGACATTCCACATGTATGTCAGTGGACTTCATGGTCATTTACAGTTTTTTTCAATCGCTAACGAGCGCTTACGTACACTTAAGATAATTTTTCTAAACTCTTAACACAGACTTACACCTACAAAACACAATTGGCCAAATTGATAATTTTCCTCTCAAAAGCACATTTTGTTAAATATATACTAACTCTCCATTTCAAAACAGAACACATCTTTCTCTGCACACACTAACTTTACCGCAACACTGGAAAACTGACTCAAAATGAAATTATTCTGTCAAAGAATAACACTTGTTTTCACTTCACAAGTTATATGCAGTCAATCAAAGTACACCAGGTTTCAAAATACTGGCTATTGTAGACATTAGAAAAACTGCATAGACTTTTATGTTCCAGGTAACATGCAATCCACCTTTTACACAAAATGTCTTAGTTGGGAATTGTATGTCCACATGTACAGTAATGTTCACATTCAAACTCATTCCAGTAAAAAACAAATCAATTATTTTTTTCTTTACTGTTTACTAAAGGAGGTTCAGTAGAAACACAATATAATAGAACGGAAAAAGTTTTACAGTATTTTGCTTACAGTGAACAAAATATCATATATAAGAGCATTCTGAAAAACAAAACAGAAAAAAGCCCAGATAAGAAGGGGGGGACTAAAAATAGCACAAAATTAATGTATCCAATCCCTGCGATCTTCAGGGTTTGGCCACATGTTTTCGCCAACATTACGTCTGATATCATCCAAGGCGATGCACCTGGGTTAAAACCGCTTGGTACAATATGTCGGATGCACCCTTGGCAATCTTGAACTGTGATGTCCCTGCAGCCAGCATCCATGGTTTCAAGGAGGGACATCTGGTCATGTGGCTGATGGTCATAAACCTTCCACCTCCATGCAGAAAAAAATGCAATACTTACCTGTTGGTTTGTTGAAAGATGCTAGTAATGGAGAGAACCGTTGACCGCCTCAGATTGGGTTGCACTCTTTCACCAGCCTCTCTTAGTGAGAGACCGTGGTTGATTACATGGTCAATGATAGTGGCATGAATTTTATTCACTGCACCTCTTACTGCACCTCTCACTGCACCTGCACCTCTCACTGCACCTCCTACTGCACCTCTCACTGCACCTCTCACTGCACCTCTCACTGCACCTGCACCTCTCACTGCACCTCCTACTGCACCTCTTACTGCACCTCCTACTTCACCTCTTACTGCACCTCTCACTGCACCTCTTACTGCACCTCTCACTGCACCTCTTACTGCACCTCTCACTGCACCTCCTACTGCACCTCCTATTGCACCTCTCACTGCACCTCCTACTGCACCTCTCACTGCACCTCCTACTGCACCTCCTACTGCACCTTTCACTGCACCTCCTACTGCACCTCTCACTGCACCTCCTACTGCACCTCTTACTGCACCTCTCACTGCACCTCTCACTGCACCTCTCACTGCACCTCCTACTGCACCTCTCACTGCACCTCTCACTGCACCTCCTACTGCACCTCCTACTGCACCTCTTATTGCACCTCCTACTGCACCTCTTACTGCACCTCTCACTGCACCTCTTACTGCACCTCTTACTGCACTTCTTACTGCACTTCTCACTGCACCTCCTACTGCACCTCTCACTGCACCTCCTACTGCACCTCTTACTGCACCTCTCACTGCACCTCTCACTGCACCTCCTACTGCACCTCTTACTGCACCTCTCACTGCACCTCCTACTGCACCTCTTACTGCACCTCTCACTGCACTTCTCACTGCACCTATTACTGCACCTCTTACTGCACCTCTCACTGCACCTCCTACTGCACCTCTTACTGCACCTCCTACTGCACCTCTTACTGCACCTCTCACTGCACCTCTTACTGCACTTCTCACTGCACCTCTTACTGCACTTCTTACTGCACCTCTTACTGCACTTCTCACTGCACCTCCTACTGCACCTCTCACTGCACCTCCTACTGCACCTCTTACTGCACCTCTCACTGCACCTCTCACTGCACCTCCTATTGCACCTCTTACTGCACCTCTCACTGCACCTCCTACTGCACCTCCTACTGCACCTTTCACTGCACCTCCTACTGCACCTCTCACTGCACCTCCTACTGCACCTCTTACTGCACCTCTCACTGCACCTCTCACTGCACCTCTCACTGCACCTCCTACTGCACCTCTCACTGCACCTCCTACTGCACCTCCTACTGCACCTCTTATTGCACCTCCTACTGCACCTCTTACTGCACCTCTCACTGCACCTCTTACTGCACCTCTTACTGCACTTCTTACTGCACCTCTCACTGCACCTCCTACTGCACTTCTCACTGCACCTCCTACTGCACCTCTCACTGCACCTCCTACTGCACCTCTTACTGCACCTCTCACTGCACCTCTCACTGCACCTCCTACTGCACCTCTTACTGCACCTCTCACTGCACCTCCTACTGCACCTCTTACTGCACCTCTCACTGCACCTCTTACTGCACTTCTTACTGCACCTCTTACTGCACTTCTCACTGCACCTCCTACTGCACCTCTCACTGCACCTCCTACTGTACCTCTTACTGCACCTCTCACTGCACCTCTCACTGCACCTCCTACTGCACCTCTTACTGCACCTCTCACTGCACCTCCTACTGCACCTCTTACTGCACCTCTCACTGCACTTCTCACTGCACCTATTACTCCACCTCTTACTGCACCTCTCACTGCACCTCCTACTGCACCTCTTACTGCACCTCTCACTGCACCTCTTACTGCACTTCTCACTGCACCTCTTACTGCACCTCCTACTGCACCTCTTACTGCACCTCCTACTGCACCTCTCACTGCACCTCCTACTGCACCTTTCACTGCACCTCCTACTGCACCTTTCACTGCACCTCCTACTGCACCTCCTACTGCACCTCCTGCTGCACCTTTCACTGCACCTCTTACTGCACCTCTCCCTGGAGCTGGTCTTCTCCCTGGGCCACTTGCTCTTCCTCTTCCTTGTCCAGACATTACAGTGTTTGTCTTTTTCTGTTTCTGTTTCCAAAAACATCCCTCCTCAAAGTCCTCATTTTATAGTAATAGAAAAAAATAACTCCTGCCACTGAGTCTAAGCCAGACTGGAATCAGCTGTGGTTGGCCCAATTCACCCAATTCACCCAACCCAATCAGCTGTGTGTCAATTAATCAATTGTTTGCTTATTATAAGCTGAGACATGTTGTTTTTGAACTGATATCATTGCACAAGCAGAGGTTTTTATACTGTAAGGTTTGGAATATTGTTTTTGTGTGTTAACATTCCTGAATACTACAAAAACAATCCATAATTTTGTTGGGAGGTACAGTATAGCTTGTCTGTTAAGAAAATGTAAGCATTGTGGAAATGTGTTCACTGATTGCACATTGTGTGAAAACGACATGAAATGTGTGAATGGTATGGCCACAAAAGACTGATGCTGTGCTAATTGTGTTTAGAGTTTTGAAAATGTGACAACTGTTTGGACAAACACTTGTTAGCGAATGAAAAAACTGTAAAATACTTCAATTTAATACAGTTCTATTTTATTATATATAATATATAAATTAGGCGCACGGTGGCTTAGTGGTTAGCACGTTCGTCTCACAAACCCTAGGGTCGGGGTTTGATTCCCGCCTCCGCCTTGTGTGTGTGGAGTTTGCATTTTCTCCCCGTGCCTCGGGGGTTTCACTGTACTTCTTAAAGCTGTTTTGAGACAATGTCCATTGTTAAAAGTGCTATGCAAATAAAGTGAATTAAACTAAATTGAATAAAAGAAGGGGTCAAAATCACTGGTGTCTCAGGAGTAGCACATGTAACACGTGGAGATTTGAGGGCAAAGCTGTTCGTGGAAACTGCAGTCCAAAGCCTAACATATTAACTCATAGCGGCATCGTATATCATTTAAATGACTTGTTTTGGACATTGAACCTGAATATAAATGAGTAAAAATAAAAAGTTTGGCATGTGTTTTTAATTGTTGTGGTATTATATGAGTAAAAAACACTTAGAAAAAAATCTTTTTTATGTTAGATCACCTCACATCATCCCAGTATTGATTATTTTCCTTTAACAGCATGCGGTGTTGTGTTTTATTCCTCTTTTTAGCAGACTGAAAGCTCTCGGTCATCTTTTTATGCATCTCTACATGACTCCTTTTGCTTTCTCACTATGTATACAGGATGGAAGGAGGGCAGATCTGACTCAGAGAGAGAGAGAGAGAGAGAGAGAGAGAGAGAGAGAGAGAGAGAGAGATTTCCATTCTTAAAAAAAGTCTTTCATTTTCTTCAAACTTTATTAATCAATACTCTTGAGTGAGTGTGTGTGTGTGTGTGTGTGTGTGTGTGTGTGTGTGTGTGTGTGTGTGTGTGTGTGTGTGTGTGTGTAATATGGGAACCCTTGACAGATTTATTTTTAACATGGTTCCTTGTCCTCTTGTTGTGACTTCCTCTTAATCTCTCTCTCTCTCTCTCGCTCACACACACACACACACACACACACACACACACACACACACACACACACACACACACACACACACACACACACAGAGCACCCTATGCACACTATGTGACTTTGAGAGCAAGAGAAACAATAAAGATACAAATATATAGAATTTTTTTTAAGTTGTTTTGATTATAATCTTATTAAAAGAACTGTATGTAAAACTTTTTGGCTGATGGATTTTAAGCAACATAAAACCAATTTGTATAAAAAAATTGCTCAGTCGTAGCACATTGAAACCTATATAATACTTTTATACAGGTTTGGAATTTGGCAGATGTCTTCATCCAGAGTATTACACAAGTAGAATACAGTTTCCATTAAAAACATCTCATCGCAACAACAAACACAGTACATAGTTTTCATTTATTCTAGGAAGCAAGACACCAGAACAATTTTCAACCTCCAGGCATTCAAGCTGCTGAGTGGAAAAAGAAAAAGAAAAAATAATTGACACCTTTATGTTCTTCTTTTGTTAGCATCAAGCTAGGCAGCTAACTGTAAGGAATAAGTCTCCTCAAAAAAAGTAAACTTTACATTCAGTTTTATAGACCTAACATATGTATGTCTGATCTAAAACAAATATAATGTATATACACTATAACTCCTTTAAAAGAAATGAAGTGCTGCTTCTGCTAATGCTGTGAACTGCTGTCTACTTAGCATCAATGCTAAGCTGTCAGCTATAGCTATAAACTTCCTTGGACTAGCTAGCTTCCTTTCACTTGCTAGCTAATGAAATAACTTCTTGTTACTTCTGCAAAAGAAATTAGTTTACATTTTTATTTTGGAACCATTCCAAAAATATTTCTTTAATAGCTTTGGTCCAAATCTTCTACTTAGTAATCCATAAACTCAAGAGCTAAGCTACAGCTACTGTAGCCCTTCATTTGCTAGCATTGGATGCTAGCTTCCAGTCAGTCTTCAATCAGTACAGTACGTGTTAGCGCTGCAGTTAAGTGTATTATCCCTACATTAAGATAATAGAAAAATATTTATGAAATGCTGGTATTTATTTTTTAGTTTAAAATAAGACTTTTAAATATAAGCTACTACTCTGGCCTTGTCACAAGTGGGGAAAAGCATTTGCAGACGGTAGATTTAGCTAATGGTTCAACGCGCTCCTTAAATGAGCCAATTCCTAATTGGAACCACCGTGATGGATTAGCTGCAGCGTCGAGTTGGTGTTAATTAATCAAATCTTGCAAATAAATGTACTGAATGAGAATGAGAGAAAGAAAAGCTCATGTTTATGGTCGAATGATAATGTGTGGTGAGTTTAGGCAGGACACAAGCACATAAAATTAAAACAAGTGTGTTGTTCGTTCGGGGTTTTCTACAAATCATTATCCAAGTCTGTAGCACACGAGCATAATCCATAATCATACATTAAGACATAATGGAGCTCCTAGTTTACTAGTCAAGGAGTCTGCTATTTTAAGGCCTGTCAGTTTCAATGGCAAAATCTTTCCTGTAAACTGGAAAATTCGCTTTAAAATAAATTAACATAATGCACTGCAAAATTCATGGAGTATCGATGCTCACTATATTTCCTTACTGAAAATGGTATTATATGTCCTGAAGCATCTCAGCTCGGGAAAAAATGGCTGAGGAACCAAACTCAAAGCCAACTTATTCTACAAATGCAAGTATTACTTAGATTAGCAACTTTTTTTTTAACTTTATTAGCTTTAGCTTTTGATGTTATGAGTACGGTTCGTTTGAGTCTAATGAATTAAATTTCAAGTCATTTAAATCAGCTAGCTACCTGACAGAACTTCATGTAAGCTAATAAATGATATTCATTCATTCATTCATTTTCTACCGCTTATCCGAACTTCTTGGGTCACGGGGAGCCTGTGCCTATCTCAGGCGTCATCGGGCATCGAAGCAGGATACACCCTGGACGGAGTGCCAACCCATTGCAGGGCACACACACACTCTCATTCACTCACACACACACACTACGGACAATTTTCCAGAGATGCCAATCAACCTACCATGCATGTCTTTGGACCGGGGGAGGAAACCGGAGTACCCGGAGGAAACCCCCGAGGCACGGGGAGACCATGCAAACTCCACACACACAAGGCGGAGGTGGGAATCGAACCCCCAACCCTGGAGGTGTGAGGCGAACGTGCTAACCACTAAGCCCCCGTGCCCCCCCTAATGAATGATATGGCATATGAATTATAAATATGTTTGTTATATGTTTGGGGTTTTTATATTCAGTGCCCATACGAGTACCCATCACAGTGTGTACACAATGTACTGATTCACTACCTAGGGAGCTAGACAGCAGATTGAGACACACCTACTGAAAGAAAACAAGGCTCTGTTTGTCCGGTTAAACAAGAACAAGATACAGGACGGTATAATAAATCAGTGAACACAAACAATACACAATAGGAATAGGAATATAACCAGTGACGAACAGTGGTGACGAACAGTGGTGGAGAAAAGCCCGAAGACAGTAAACACAAAGCACAGGAAGTAGAGCTTTTTGAATTGAGAGCAGTGAGAGGAGGATCTTTGTGACAATACAATGGTTTTGTTGCTAATTTAAAAATAAATAAAGTCCAAAATGCAAATCACATCATGCTCGGTATATTTACATATAATTCAATTTTAGATAGAACTAGGATCCAAACTCAAACAAACCAAAAAAGAGAGAAAAACATCCTGCTCTAAGTGACAAGGGATAGTGGGATTATAAACTATTACAGCATACAAACATTAAAGGGAAGGAAAGGAACTAGGTATGAACCTACAGCATCAAGTGAGATTAAACGTTAGAAATAAACTGTTTTTGGGAAGTGTGAATCTTTAGATTGTCCATGTGAGACCATCCATACTATGATGTAACTGTTTACGTTTAGAGCATTTGGCAGATGCTTATACAGAGAAACTGCTCAGTCGTCCACTTGAAAAACAAATCCATATGCGTGCACAGATTGGCCAGAGTTTACAGACACTAACAAGCTAAAAACATTGCCAGAAAGAGAAATCTGAGGAGATAAATAAGTAAACAAGCGATGCGTACTGTGTATGTTTTAAATGCATGGTTAGTGTTTGTTCAAGTGATTATCTCTGCTGTTTAAACAGTCAGGGGTAGTTCATAGCGAAAAAAAAAAGCCACGATGCTTGACGTCCTTGTGTTTTTGATGCAGGCGTTTCAAGCAGATATGTACTTGTGCCTCAAATGGCTTGAGGTGCATTACTGAGAAACCATGTGGTGATGGAAGGAGCAGAAATACTGAGCCAAAAGGAGACAGAGCTCTGAACAACAGTGCATCCTGTCTGTCCGTGTCACCTGATACTGTACATGTGCTCTTTCAGGTACAGTACAGAGGAAAAGCTACCAAAACTGAACAAGATATTTAAACATTTAAATTTACGGCTTTTGGCAGCCGCCATTATCCAAAGTGCTTTGAAGTCTCTGTCAATTACTCTGTTACAGACTTAGGATACCATCAACCTAAAACTGTGTTCAGAAAAATAAGTGCCAGGTCTTCATCCTATGTTTAAAGATAGCTAGTGACTCAGCTGTTCAGACATCTAGGGGGAGTTCATTGTACCACCTCAGTGTCAGAACGGAAAAGAGGATTGCTGTATGTATATATATATATATACCTCCTACCCCGAGAAATGGTGGGACCAGTCGAGCGGTGCTGGTAGATCTGAGGGAGCGAGGTGCAGAGTAAGGAGTGTTGAGAGCTTTTGAGGTAAGAGTGTAACCGTAACTAACTTAGAAGGACTCGCTTGGTATAAAGATATTCAGCTACATTAAACATAACTATAAATGGATAAAAACTACAGTATAATTACAGTGTCTGTGTGTTGCTACGGTGGAAAAGACTTCAGGATGTGAGGGTATTGGTATATAACGATACTTATCACACTAAACATTAATCCTTCAGTCAATCTACTAATGGTAAGGTGTTGACTTTAACTTTAATTCAAAACTTAAATGTGCCTTATAATCAAAGAAAGCAGTGAATTAGTCATAAATAGACAGAGAGAGAGAGAGAGAGAGAGAGAGAGAGAGAGAGAGAGAGAGAGAGAAAATGAATACATTCCCCCAGACTTTTGACATCTTTGACTATTGCCGTATTCATCATCTCAGTTTTCTTTCTGTTATGCTCTGTTTCTCCACTGCTCTTTTAATAGCGGGCTAAATGAATTATAAATGCGTTCAAATTAAGCACGGAGTTTCACGACGAGCGCTTTATTTTCAGAGCTTTATTTATAAAAGTTGAACTTTAATGACATGCTGCAACACCGAATGAGTCGAATGAGAATTCCAGCTCAGTAGTGGACTACTAAAAAGAAAAGAGCGAGAAGCAGCCGTGTACAGTAAATAGACGCCGGGAAGAGCTAAGAGAAGCGAGAGCTGCCTGCACAAAGAGAATATTCAACAAAGAGAAAGAGGGAATGAAAAGAATCCATTAGAAAGTGAGCTGACAAGTTAAAGTGAATTGGATATCAGTGGTCTGAGCTCTGGGGACGTGGCCTGGATTCTCATGACTGAAATCCCACACTTCGGCGTAACGGCTCGGCTCGTCTATGCGAGCAGCCGTGGTCAGTCATGGATATGATTAGAAATAACCAAGATTTACATAATTCAACTCTCTATAGACATAAATAGCTACAGCAACCCTGGAGTGAGTACTCAACCTATCGGAACATTCTGATATCTGGTAAAAAATGTAAAGGAAATCTCTCTCTCACTCACAAAAACACATATTTCCCTTTTTTCCAGCTGGGTTGGCATGCATTGTCCTCTCCCAAGAATGCCACGCCGGAGACGTTACATACCTCAGAAAAGCTTTCCTGCTTTTAGGAATGCCACTGATAACATTCCAGGATCTGTTTTTTCTGCATACATGCAAGAATCAGACCACGGTTTTCCTTTAACTAGTGAAAATGTACTGACACAGAGAACTCCGAGAACTTCACTAACTCTAGTGCGGATTATATAACTAGAAGTATGTGGAACTAATATTTAATGCATGATCTCCGATGTATAGATGAATAAATAAAAACAGACCCTACAGTAACAGGAGTCTTCTGAGAGGTTTGTAAACACAGTGATCGGTGTGTGTGTGAATACATTATATATTTATTCACTCATTTTCTACCGCTTATCCGAACTTCTCGGGTCACGGGGAGCCTGTGCCTATCTCAGGCATCATCGGGCATCGAGGCAGGATACACCCTGGACGGAGTGCCGACCCATCACAGGGCACACACACTCTCATTCACTCACACACTCATACACTATGGACAATTTTCCAGAGATGCCAATCAACCTACCATGCATGTCTTTGGACCGGGGGAGGAAACCGGAGTACCCGGAGGAAACCCCCGAGGCACGGGGAGAACATGCAGACTCCACACACACAAGGCGGAGGCAGGAATCGAACCCCCAACCCTGGAGGTGTGAGGCAAACGTGCTAACCACTAAGCCACCGTGCCCTCCTATTATATATATATATATATATATATGAAGGAGATTGGCACCCTCTTTGGTTTCCTCCGGGTTCTCTGGTTTCCTCCACCAGTCCAAGGCATGCACAATAGACTGATTGGCATTGCGTAATTGTCCATTGTGTGTGTGTGTGTGTGTGTGTGTGTGTGTGTGTGTGTGTGTGTGTGTGTGTGTGTGTGTGTGTGTGTGTGTGAGAGAATGTTAATCAAAGGAGTGGTGTTCAAGCCCCAGTGCAGCATGGTCCTTAATCCTCTCTGCTCGTGGGTTGCTGTATCACAGCTGACCGTTTGCTCTGACCCCACCGTCCAAAGTTGTGATACGCAAAGAAAGAATTTCACTGTGCTGTAATGTAAAAGTGACAAAACTAAGATTTCTATTCTAAATGAACAATGAATACCATAAGACCCAGCTGTTAATATCAAGTCTTCTTATACATTTTTGAATGTTCCAGATTTGCTGTGCCGTGAATATTAAGACTCCGTATTATTCTGGATTTTCAGGCTGCAGTTTATGAGCTTTTTATTAACCATCCTGCTTGTACTGTGTGTTGATTAAATCCCATCTGAGAAGCTCTTCATCAGCTCCCTGCCAGTCTGCCTGCAGATCGAAAGCCCTCTGCCTTCATTAGCTTTCTCATTAGTGACAGTACAGCACCTCAATTAAGTCTTATCTTGGTTTTTTTTTTGTTCTTTAAAGCCAGGAAATGAAATGCTCTAATCTAGAATGTTCTCTACCCTCCACAGAGGTTGTGCCGATGTCTGAAAGTGTGTGTCATGGCTTGGTCTAGTGTGTGAGTGTGTGCCTGGCTGTTCTGTATTCAAGGTGTGTATGAGCCGTGACACACTTAAGTATCCATCAGGGTGCTGTGCGTTCTGATTGGCTAGGTCACCAAGTCTCTCTGGCCAATGAGATGCCTTTAAAATGACCGCTGAGGGATACAGGACACATACAGAGACAGCTGTATCCAAGCAACTCACTCCCAGCATCAGATAAAGACCTTATAGGACAAACGGTTACAACAATAAAAAGGCTCTTAAAAGACACTCTCTCTTTCCTTCCTGAGGCTTTTCTCACAGTGAAATCCCTGCAGTAGATCAGCTCCAAACTGACCAGGTCATATCAAATATTTGAGATCTGCTTGCTATTAAATGTGTCTAAGTTCACAGAGATGCTGGAGGAAGCTGGATAAAGGTTTGGTTATGTTCCTGTTCAAGGTCACAAGAGATTTATTTATCATTTATCGGGGGGGGGGGGGGGGGATTTATCTAGCATTTATCTACCGCTTATCCGAACTTCTCGGGTCACGGGGAGCCTGTGCCTATCTCAGGCGTCATCGGGCATCGAGGCAGGATACACCCTGGACGGAGTGCCAACACATCTCAGGGCACACACACACTCTCATTCACTCACACACACACACACACTACGGACAATTTTCCAGAGATGCCAATCAACCTACCATGCATGTCTTTGGACCGGGGGAGGAAACCGGAGTACCCGGAGGAAACCCCTGAGGCACGGGGAGAACATGCAAACTCCACACACACAAGGCGGAGGTGGGAATCGAACCCCCAACCCTGGAGGTGTGAGGTGAACGTGCTAACCACTAAGCCACCGTGCCCCCTTATTTGAGAGTCATTAGTAAGTTAATTTATAAAGTCCAAATTGACAAGAAAGTCTCAATGTTACAAAAATCTACTTGCAATAATCAGATTTTTCCTAAAGACAAGTCTTTCCTAAAAAAAAAAAAAAACAGACCAGAGAAG
>NC_062540.1:17934298-17944298 GCF_022655615.1 Tachysurus fulvidraco
TGTCTGTCTGTCTGTCTGTGTCATATATGGTTCTTGAACCTAATGATGATTAGTTTTAGAATCATTAGAGGCCCATTATTATTATTATTATTATTATTATTATTATTATTATTATTATTATTATTATTACTGTTGTTGTTGTTGTGTTTGAGGATGTATTCAAATTTGATTATTCAATTTATTATTTTCAAAAAGAAAATACAGCAACATTGTGTTATTAAAATATCGTCTATAATATCGCTAACAGCGAAGCTCCTCCCTCTTGGAGGCCTGGAATGTTTGATTATGTGAAAATATCTTTAATGTGCTCTTGTGCAGTATTTACTGTTATAAAAGTACAATTAACCAAATATAAGCTTATATGTTGTTGTTGTTTTTGTTGTTGTTGTTGTTTTGCAGTGTCAGTTTAATGAATGAACTTCCCTAATAAAATGATTTAGTAGATTAAATAAATTAATAACTATTAAAGACTAATTACTATTTGACATTCCTACAAGATTAAATGTGAGTATAAATTATTTATTTATTTATTTATTTATTTATTTATTTATTTATTTATTTATTTATTACTACATACACTTTGGGGAATTTTCAGGATTATACTTTTACACCTTTTCCATTACTGAATGTCAAAACTAAAAAAAAAGTTGCTTGATATAAAGTGAATTATATATAATGTTTACAATTTAACACCGCTTTGGTGAACCGTGCAACTGCTAAAGTTGCTGAAGCGGTGATGATATTAGAAAAAATGTGCATTAGCTTTACAAATGACTTCCTTATCAAATGAAGGCAGAGGAAATAGCGTGAGATCAGCGTGGCCTCTTTCATCCTACTGAAACATCCTTCTTCTACTCGACAGCCTCGTGCTTTCCTCAATCTCTACCATCATAATGCTGATGGAATCCTTAATGACTTCCTAATACACACACACACACACACACACACACACACACACACACACACACACACACACACACACACACACACACACACACAGTTCACCAGGAGCCAGTGTGTCTCCTCTCTCCTGCTCCTTTTATGACATTCCAGGCACAAGCTGATCTAAAATAGCCAAGCTTGCTCTGCACAGGAAGTGGGCTGTGTGTGCACAGGAAGTAGCAGACAGGAGCTGGAGACAGCAGTCTGTTCAGCACAGCTCAGGCTCAAGGGTCAAACACACCTCTGATGATCAGGAAAGACCTACAGGCAAAAACGGACGAACAGAACGTGAACATGTCATTAATTTGTAATTAGTAGGACTTAATTCTCTCTTACTCTTACACACACACACACACACACACACACACACACACGCACAGAGAGAGAAACATGTCGTCTTTTCCTGACTCTGTGTTCCTCTGGTCATCTCTCACTCTTCCCTCGTTCCCTGTTTTTCCATTTTTAGCTCCTTTTCACGGTTCATCAGAGAGACACTTGTGATATGTGCAGAAGTCTTTTTAAGGGAGGATCCTCAGGAAAAGAGTCTTTGATGATGAAGTTCTGGAGAAAAAAAAATGGAACATGACGTGACCCGCAGAGATGGAGTCAGGAAGAGCTAAGAATACAAACCCCTGACTCGCATTTATTTCGAGTCTGATCTGGGAGTGATCGGTGGCCACAGGCAAAAACCTTTTTTTTTTTTTTTTTTTTTACTGTTTTACAAACACGTTTAGAATGGCATGAAAAATGTTCCTCCAAAACTTTAGTGCAAAGTCAGTGGAAGATAAGGATTGCGAGTCTGCAAAATCGATGCTGACAAATGCGACAGCTCCCGAAACTCTCACACTCGTGCTAGATTTTTCTAGAACCAAACACACTGACTGAACCATCGATGGCTGGTTATAGACAGTAAGAAAGTAAGAAATCTTGAAATAAGGAGATTACAATATATATATATATACATGGTCATCTATCGCAAGCACAGTATATTTACATTTAGGCATTTAGTAGATGTTTTTATCTGACATGACTTACAAATGAATGCAAGCAAAGTGATGTATCAAACAGAGAGCAATAAAAGTCGTGCTATCCGTCATGGAAGCAAGCCGTCACGATTACAACTGAGACAACGAGTGCTTATGATGCTCAGGTAAACACTGGCTTTTCCAAATGATGTGATGACCTTCTTAAAGGTTTACACACCTATGTCAGTCAGATGCCTCTTAAGCGGTCGTTGGAACTCAAAAAAAAAATCATTAAGCATTACCACATTTTTGGGGCCAGTGGTGGCTCAAACGGCTAAGGCTCTGGGGGATTGATGGGAGGATCGAGGATCATGCCCCAGAACTGCAAAGCTGCCACTGTTGTGCCCCTGAGCAAGGCCATTAATCCTCTCTGCTTTTAGCTAGCAGAGTCTTCATCACCAATTACACACAGCCATCAGATCTTCTGTGACCTTCATCGCCTTGTTATTTTTCATCATCGTCATTAGCTCCTCTAGAATCTGACTCAGAGAAGGAGGATCTGGAGCTAAAGATATTCATCCACAAGATCCACAAGATGATCCTCTATGATCATTCAGAAACTCATTAAATCTCCATCTGACCTCATTACACCGTATCAGTCAGTGGCCCGAGGGTAAAGGGTAACAAGGGTTAATGTGTGAGGCATGTTGATTATACGTAATGTCGGCTTTACGTCAGACGTCTTTAATGGTGTAGTCTGGTTCCGTTTACGTCCTGTTAGTGTTGACATACCGTAGGGTTATTTCACTTAGGGGTCAGGTAAATACTACGCTGACTGTAAACACATGCTGTAACGTTCTAATGTTCCCTATTTTTTCATCACTTCTGCTATAAGGCTAATTTTCACAAGCGTCCTCATGGGTGTAGCAGTGTTAACGTCTGTGAACTTTCCATATAAAATGATATACTGTAAAAACAGGAACCAACATACTGTACATATAACCATTAAACAGTTGGAAAAAATATTCTGTCGATATGCAAGTTTATGTTTTTTAATGTTTTTTAATTTTACATTTACATTTACAGCATTGGGGGGCAAGATAGCTTAGTGGTTAGCACGTTCGCCTCACACCTCCAGGATCGGGGGTTCGATTCCTGCCTCCACCTTGTGTGTGTGGAGTTTGCATGCTCTCCCCGTGCCTCGGGGGTTTCCTCCGGGTACTCCGGTTTCCTCCCCCGGTCCAAAGACATGCATGGTAGGTTGATTGGCATCTCTGGAAAATTGTCCGTAGTGTGTGAGTGTGTGTGTGAATGAGACTGTGTGTGTGCCCTGCGATGGGTTGGCACTCCGTCCAGGGTGTATCCTGCCTCGATGCCCGATGACGCCCGATGACGCCTGAGATGACCCGAGGCTCCCCGTGACCCGAGAAGTTCGGATAAGCGGTAGAAAATGAATGAATGAATGAATTTACAGCATTTGGCAGACTTTCTTATCCAGACTGACATAAAAAAGTGCTAAGTCTCTATCACTGAATGCATGAACTCTGGTTCACTTGGCTACAGACTTCACTAGGCTACAGACTTAAGATACCACGAGTCTAAAACATGGTTCAGTGATTTATAAGTAGGTCTTCAACCATCGTTTGAAGATAGCCAGTGACTCGGCTGTCTGGACCTCTAGGAGAAGTTTATTCTACCACCTTGGTGCCAGAACAGAGAAGAGTCTTGTAGTATACTTGCCTCTTACCCTGAGAGATGGTGGGACCAGTCGAGCAGTGCTGGTAGCTCTGAGGGTGTGAGGTGCAGTGTGAGGAGTGATGAGGGCTTTGAGGTAAGAGGAATCTGGTCTGTTTTTGGCTTTGTAGGCCAGCATCAGTGTTTTGAATCTGATGCGTTCAGCTACCAGTGGAGGGATCGCAGCAGCGGGGTGATATGCGAGAACTTAGGAAGGTTGAAAACAAGTCACGCAGCTGCGTTTTGGATCATTTGCAGAGGAAACCTTCTAATGTTGTAGAGAAGGAACAGACATGAGCGAGTCACTTTAGTAACAATAAAACTTTAATGCTTTAATGTTTTTTTTTAAATTACACTGCCTGTGCCAAGTGGAAAAAAAACAGCAGTGAAGGATGAAGTAATGTTTACTAAATCTCTGTCCTCCCCTCTGTGGTTTCCCATCATCCTGTGCAGGTCTTTGACCTTTTTTAACTTTGAATGCCCTGCAGTGATGCAACGCTCTGACATACCAATCTGCCAACACCTCTCCTACACACAGCAATCCTGTGAGGCCCTTTTGTGAAACACACACACACACACACACACACACACACACACACACACACACACACACACACACACACACACACACACACACACTGAAGCCCTGCTGTTATTGCTCATGTGACTTATTCGTAAAACATGGTCACACTGCAAATGAGCTACCAATCAATATACGGTGAAAACATCGGGCGAGAGACATAGAGTTATAGTGTAAGAGAGAGAGACAATGAGGAAAAGCAGAAGTAAGGAGAAAACGAAATGACAACATCACTGTTTGGCTTTCATGTGACGAGCGAGGACAGAGAGGGCCTGTAACGTAAAGGTCGGGATGAGACAGGTCGGCTCTCCAACGCACACACACACACACACACACACACACACACACACACACACACACACACACACACACACACACACACACACACACACATGTGAATCAAGAGTCACGATTGGGATTTGTAAATGATTGGCTTCTGATCGATGCTTGTGTAAATACAGAGACTGAAATCGTAGCTGTGGTCGGAGTGACACGTGACGATGACTTGATGAAATCCAGATGGGTCAAGAAGTCATGAACAGAAACTTACACGATAACCACACGTACACATAATACACCACAAACCACACTCTCTCACACACACACACACACACACACACAAACACACAAATACACACAAAATTCTATATTCATATCATTAATATCATCATATCACTCACTGTATTCATATACTCTATATTGCCATAACTTCCCATTTTATTCAACAGGAAATTTCAGTATTCTTGTTTATTCTATCTTTTTTTTATAACCTATTCTATCTTTTTTTTTTTTAACTTATTATTAATCGGTCATAAAAGGCGTTGCACTGTGTATGATTGTGTAGGATCACACAACGCTGTGAATAATTGACTTGTGATCAATATAGAAACACATGCTGAGGCTTAAAAGGCAGACGGATGAAAGAAAACACAAACGAAGGAAAAAAAAACAAGTGCATCAGAATGTCAATGTTGGTCATCCACATGACAGGAGTGAGTGCAGTATAGCGTCAGGGTCTTGTGTAACATCATCCACTCGCACGTCTGTCCACGTCGGACGTCAGACAGGGATTCTGGGTAATGATCAAAGAGTTTTGAGTAGAGTTGTTGTTGTTGTTGTTGTTTTTGCGGCTGTCCTTGGGCTGCTCCATGTTCAGGGTTGTCACAGTAGATCATCTGATCCGTACCCCGGATGACCTTCCTGACACAACCCTCCCAGACACACTGTCTCCAATGGGGTGGTGGTACTGTAGCTCAAGAAGGTTGTGAGTTCAAATCCGAGTACAGCCAAGCTGCCACTGTGGGGCCCCTAAACAAGGCCCTTAACCCACCCTGAACTGCTCAGTTATATAAATTAGATATTTATAGTACTGTGCAAAAGTTTTAGGCAGGTGTAAACAAACAAACAAAGAACGCTTTCAAAAATGGAAGCGTTAAACATTTATTTTTTTAATCAATTAGTGAACAAAATTCAGTGAACGAACAAAAGAGAAATCTAAATCACATCAATATTTGCTGTGACCACACGTTGCCTTCAAAACTGCAGCAATTCTTCTAGGTACACTTACACACAGATTGTGAAGGAACTCGGCCGGTAGGTCGTTCCAAACGTCTTGGGGAACTGACCACAGATCTTCTGTGGATGTTCTGTAGGCTTTCTCATATCCTTCTGTCTCTTCATGTAATTCCCAGACACACTCGATGATGTCGAGATCAGGGCTCCGTAGGGGCCGTGCCGTCGCTTCGTGCCGGTTCGAAGGCAAAAGGTACAGTACAGTAGTTACACCAAATATTGATTTGATTTCGAATTTTTCTTTCGTTTGCTCACTTTGCATTTTGTAAATTGACAGAAATTATTACACTCATTATTTATATTTCTGAAAGCGTTCTTTGTTTACAGCATTTTTTCACACCTGCCTAAAACATTTGCACAGTACTGTGTATATATTATAGGGCCTTTTTACACCTGGTCACTTCATGTGTTGTCTCTGACCCGATAGCTATCTGGTTGGTTAAAACCTTTCCATTTACATCAGGCCACATAAATGCGTCTCGGCGAATCGGATATCGATCCGATCTTTCTACTCCCGCCCAAAATGCTAATAGATTTTACCTCATTTACGGGGTAATTGAAATGGAACACGCTTTGGTGTATGCGGTTGATACAAAAAAACAGCGTTTACTGTTTGCTGCATTTTCGCAGTGCATTTTAAGACCCGACGAGACGCCTGGGTGAAAGATCGGAGTCAGCGCTGGTGGGAAAACATATTTGTTTCTGGCACAATGCACGACTCGTGAGTCACCTGCGAGTGACGTACGTCCGTTTGGGAGGAGTTTAGCGCTGACGTATGTGGTTTGAACAACCACATGCATTTACACCTGCGTCCCAGACCACCTCCTGAAGGGGTTTGTGCAATCGGATTTATATCCGTCTCCAAAATGTTTCAGAGGGCATTTAGACCTGGTGTTTTTACCATCGGATAGCTATCTGATCACAGAAAACGCAGGAAGTGACCAGGTGTAAAAAACCCCATAGTCACTCTGGATAAGATCAGGCTGTACCTGATTCACCTCAAGGCTCCACATGTCGTGTTTCTGAGATGCTTTTCGGCTCACTGCGGTCATAACAAGTATTCATTCGAGTTAATCAGATCCTTCCTGTCAACTTCAACCAGTCTGGCTGAATGTTTTTTGTTTTTCTCGCTAATCCCAGGAGATCAGCAGTTTCCGAAAAGCTAATATCTCTCACCGACAAACATTTTCCTTATTCAGCTGTTTAATGTGAACATTAGTTGAAGTCCTTGCCATGATTTTATGGACCACGGTGCGTGTTGGATATTTCCGTGTACGAGTGAGCGCTGTGATCGGTTGCGTATTGTAAATGTTTTTAATCGTTGTGATATGATTTGCTTTGGTTTTTATTATGTTTTGGTATTTTTTTACCTAATGGTTTATTTCTGAATTCTTACAGCTAGAGAGTGTCATCAGAGAGTGTCAGGCGTCATCGGGCATCGAGGCAGGACACACCCTGGACGGAGTGCCAACCCATCGCAGGACACACACACACACTCTCATTCACTCACACACACTCACACACTACGGACAATTTTCCAGAGATGCCAATCAACCTACCATGCATGTCTTTGGACCGGGGGAGGAAACCGGAGTAACCGGAGGAAACCCCCGAGGCACGGGGAGAACATGCAAACTCCACACACACAAGGCGGAGGCGGGAATCGAACCCCCAACCCTGGAGGTGTGAGGCGGACATGCTAACCACTAAGCCACCGTGCCCCACTCGGGATCCATTTTTAATCTAACTCCTTGTCGTCGTAATATAATGTCATCTCAGGGAGTTTGTCCAGGGAGTGGAAGAAGCCACCTTTATTTTTGTCACATATACATCCGTAGTAATACAGTGGTAGTCGTGCAGCACTGGGGTTTGGACCCCAACCTTCCAAGCATCAAACTAAACCCTTAACCACTTTAGCTACCACAGCTCTGTTCTGTCAGGAGCAAACCAGAGAACACTCTATGAGAACACTCGATGAGATGCTCATTAGGGCTCTAAATCTCCACTGGGATTTCTGTGAAACTGCTTTGTGACATTCTCAAGCGTTCTAAATAAAATGAATTGAATGCAAGAAACTTTTCAAGAAAAGACGTTTCATTTCCTAGGAGTCAGAAATAGAATCTTCGAACGGAATTAAAATGGAACGTCTTTTTAATTCATTCATTCATTTATTTATTTATTTATTTATTTATAGAGTTTGACAATTTATCTTTCATCAGGCAACAATGCAGTAAAGGGAACAGCGTGTGCGTTTCCTGAGTGGAGCCTCACTGGCACTCAACTCCCTCCTCTTCCTCAGCCTCTTTCTCCAGGACTTCTGAATAGAAAGGTTATCCCCGCCCGTCCTCGGAGAGACTGGGACTGTCACACTGCACCGCTGCATAGTGAGGGAATGATTGTGTGTCTGCAAGCTTGTGTGTTAGCTGGAAGCCTCTGTGGTGACTGAAGAATCCGAGGAAAGGCTGCTCAGGAAATCAGCTGGTGCACGGTCATTGTTAAACATCTGAATACAGTACACACACACACACACACACACACACACACACACACAAGGGGACAAGACTGTCAGTGACAGCCCGAGACGCCCGTCTAAACGGAAAGAATATAATAGACAGAGGGAGCTGTTTAGACAAAGCATCTGTGCGCTGGAGACACACTCGCACACAATGTGGAGGAAACAAAGCCACGCTCACTTAAAGGAGTCACCATGTCTGCCTTCAAGCTTTGGCCTTCAAGTTTAGGAACACCCACACCCACACACACATCCACACACACACACACACACACACAAGACACAGTTTTAGCATTCAACATTGTCATTATACTCACAGGTGTTTTAGACACCCACAAACACACACACACACACACAAACATAGGACACACTCCAACACACAGTTTTATTGTTCAACATTGTCACTATACTCACAGGTGTTCGACACACACACACACACACACACACACACACGCACACACACACACACACACACACACACACACACACGTTGTTCCTCATATACGCTCATGTAGATTTATTCATCAGAACCATAATCTAATGGCTGTTACTCAAAAGGCTTTACAGATGTTTATATAACAGATCAGTTTGCCATCATGATTAATGACGACTCAGTGAGCTCGGGCCTCGGCGCTGTTCCTATGATTCATCTGAATCCTAATTAAAAGTAAATCATATCAGTGAATGTAGTTATTACTGTAGTTTGGTGGTAGCTCAGTGGTAAGGGTGTGAGTTTGAATCCCAGGGCCACCAAGCTGCCAATCCTGGGCCTCAGTTGCTCAGCTATACTGTATAAATGAGATCAATGTAAGCCGCTGTGGATAAAGTGTCTACAATCCTCACCTGTCTGGTTTGACTGGCACTAACGTTGGACTCATAATCAGGGGGGTGTCCAGTTATGGGAAAATAATCAGTGTGGTGTGATATGGAGCAATGCAAAGTGGAATTACTGTAAAATCCAGAAGTTACTTATTTTAAAGTTACCTCACATCCTGAAGAGTTTTCCTTTATAATAACACCGACAAGTATTGTTAAGAAAAGACTGAAACATATCATGATAAAAATGGCCACAAAACAAGCTAGTTCCTGTTATCACTTACTTTATAGCAGGGATAAATTAACTGCATCGTTTTTATTTCTCTCTCTCTCTCTCTCTCTCTCTCTCTCTCTCTCACTCATTCTCTGTCTATGTGTCTCTCTCTCTCTCTCTCTCACTCTCTGTCTATGTGTGTCTCTCTCTCTCTCTCTCTCTCACTCACTCTCTGTCTATGTGTCTTTCTCTCTCTCTCTCTCTCTCTCTCTCTCTCTCTCTCTCTCTCTGTCATTCTCTCTCTCTGACCCACTCTCTGACACTGTCTCTCTTTCTCTCTCTCTTTTTCTCTCACTCTCTGTCTGCGTGTCTCTCTCTCTCTCTTTTTCTCTCACTCTCTGTCTGCGTGTCTCTCTCTCTCTCTCTCTCTCTCTCTCTCTGTCATTCTCTCTCTCTGACCCACTCTCTGACACTGTCTCTCTCTCTCTCTCTCTCTCTCTCTCTCTCTCTCTCTCTCTCTCTCTCTCTCTCTCTCTCTCTCTCTCTCTCTCTCTAGAAGTTACAGCTAGTTTCTAAGAATTGACAAGAATATGTCAAGTCAAGTCGTCACTTTTATCGTCACATCACCGCAGCACGGGTGCCTTGATGAGTGAAATTCTTATGAG
>NC_062540.1:17954298-17969298 GCF_022655615.1 Tachysurus fulvidraco
CGTGATATCACTTCCTCTTCTGTATCGAAAGGCGTCACACAGGTGACAGGGCCGAAGATCTCCTCTTGCATGACCGCAGAGGAGTCGGCCACGCCGGTGATCACCGTAGGCAGCATGAAGTATCCGGATGCGTTGCGAGGCGGGAGGCTGAGAACGTCGACTCCCTCTCCACAGTGCACCTGAGCTCCTTCAGACACAGCCAGAGACACATAACCCCGCACCTAAAACAGCACACGGCAGCCAGGCACATCCAGATGTTATACAGAGTCATGTGAAACATAGTGATGGTAGCTTTCATTCAAGCGCTACATGTAAATAATTCAGCACAAACGAAACACTACATAGTTTCAGATGTAACTTGTGACAGATGACGCTTGTGGAAATATTAACAGCTTCTAGTGCAGTGTCAAAATCTAAAATGAAGGAATTTAACATTTTTCATGATAAAAAACTGCAACGATTAAATAAAAAGGTTCTGGACTCAAAATTAAAGCTTAAAACATGAGGCTTATCTCTTTCTCTTATAGAACAGTTTACATAGATTTATCCAGTATCTTAACCCGTGTATGTTGTCCGTATTTTTGTTACTGCATTAAAAATGCATGTAAATGCTTTTTTGGGTTTTTAAGTCATTCATTCATTCATTTTCTACCGCTTATCCGAACTTCTCGGGTCATGGGGAGCCTGTGCCTATCTCAGGCGTCATCGGGCATCGAGGCAGGATACACCCTGGACGGAGTGCCAACCCATCACAGGGCACACACACACTCTCATTCACTCACACACTACGGACAATTTTCCAGAGATGCCAATCAACCTACCATGCATGTCTTTGGACCGGGGGAGGAAACCGGAGTACCCGGAGGAAACCCCCGAGGCATGGGGAGAACATGCAAACTCCACACACACAAGGCAGAGGTGGGAATCGAACCCCCAACCCTGGAGGTGTGAGGCGAACTTGCTAACCACTAAGCCACCGTGCCCCCAGGTTTTTAATTCAACACAATCAAAAATTTGATGTTAAAATACTCTACAGATGTTTACTTACTTCATCCCAATTACAAGCGATATAAACAGCATATATGGTTAATATTTGCCCTTTACCTTTATTACATCACATTTTTAAATTAAAGTGCTACTCGTTTTTTGTTGTTTTTTTAATAAAATGTAATAAAAAAACAGAAAATCAAATTTAATCAAGTTATAAGTGGAAAAAAATCAACAACTTTACAAGGAAGCAAAGTTTTTCAAAACTATTGATGTTTCTGATTATGGGTCCCACAGACCCCAACACCATACAAGGGTTAAATACTTTTTTGGAACAGGAAAATCACCAAATAAACCTGGAAGCTGCGTCCCATGCGGTCACATTCTGCTACACAATTCTGTGCCGTTTTGTAGTCTGAGGAGACGCTAAACTCACTGCAAACTCCAACAACAACAAGAAGTGCAACAAGAAGTGCAATTCAAGTATCTGAGAAAACAACGGTAGGATTTCGGACACTTCCTGCACTCGACACTCTCAGGTCTGCTTAGGCTGAGCTAGTTGGCGAGGGGCTACCGGTCGCTGACACACAATAAAAAGAAATTCAAGATGTCCAGCAAAATGACATACTTCTAGTTAGTTAAAAAAAAAAAGAGTTTTCCATTTGAGATGATAAAACCTTTCTAAAATTCATTCAATAGACACTAAAGTACACAACGTGTAAGTGTGTCATTAACACAGCTTCAGTGGAACAGATTTGCTCTGAGATCTAAAAGTGTGTCAAATGACTCCATCATCGCTTACTAAAGATTTTAGATTTTATATTTTTAAGATTTTATCATTTGTGCCAGTTTTCCAACTATCCATTTTTTGCTAGCTTGCTAGCAGGGAACGCTGCTATGATCCGTTACTGTAGCTTACAGCTACTAAAATACAGCTTTTTTCCTTCCTAGAGCTGTCACTTTACTGAACTCTGCCACTCGTTGATCCTACTGTCCTTCATTCTGCTGCAAAACACCACCACCACCACCCCCAACACACACACACACACCTCACACTATGCTATTGCGCTAATGGACTGTCTAAACTAAAACGTCTGATCACTTGTACATTTGCTCAATCACACCCCACAATTCGTTATTGCACTAATGGACTGTTACATAAAATCATGCTCATTTCCACACTTGCTCTCCTTTTTTGCACTGCTGCTCACCGTCGCCTTACCATTGTATATACCCACCTAATTTCTGTTCATAATAACAGCAATATATCATATTATGATCATAGTACATATCCTCCTGTATATTTCGGTTTATCGTAATAACAATATATTTTGTTTATAGCACATACCTTCTGTAAATATTAGTTTATAGTAATAGACATCTGTATATTATGTTCATAGCACATAAACAGTATATTCATCTGTGTATTATATTCACAGAATATATATATATATATATATATATATATATATATATATATATATAGATATATATATATTCATAGAACATACATATCTGTAAATTACTGTTTATAGTATTAACCATATATTTTGTTACAGCACATATCCTTCTGTAGATCTGTATATTTGTTCATAGCATGCACACAACTGTAAATTACTCCATATTACCACTTCATTCATTTTCTACCGCTTTATCCGAACTTCTCGGGTCACAGGGAGCCTGTGCCTATCTCAGGCGTCATCGGGCATCGAGGCAGGATACACCCTGGACGGAGTGCCAACCCATCACAGGGCACACACACACACTCTCATTCACTCACACACTATGGACAATTTTCCAGAGATGCCAATCAACCTACCATGCATGTCTTTGGACTGGGGGAGGAAACCGGAGTACCCGTAGGAAACCCCCGAGGCACGGGGAGAACATGCAAACTCCACACACACAAGGCGGAGGCGGGAATCGAACCCCGACCCTGGCGGTGTGAGGCGAATGTGCTAACCACTAAGCCACCGTGCTACCTGAAGTCACATGACTGATACGAGTTCACTGTACGTATTTCAGTGTAGTGTTGTTGTCACAGAGCTCCAGGGGCTTCTGTAAGATCCTACGCTCAGGTTACCTTCTCTACGCTTTCACATGTACTTTCAGGTTCCGTGTGGGTTACAAACCAGGTTCTACAGTTTCCTCTAGAAATCACACCAGTGTCTGGATTGGCTTCATCAGATCTACTTTAGGTGTGAAAGTGTGTGTGTGTGTGTGTGTGTGTGTGTGTGTGTATGTGTGTGTTTGTGTGTCCTACGGTGCATTGATGTCCCGCCCCACGACCCTGTGACCTTCATCATTAATAAACTTTCCTCTAAAGATGTTGCCCCGAGTATTCTAGAGTCAAACAGAACTCAATACTTATGAAACATTACAAATTCCTGAGTGTCTGCTTTCATATGAGCTTCATATCAACACCACCGTGGAGTGAGACATGAGAAATCATCAACATGGACACGACTAAAACAGGAGTAAACGTCTCTCACTAATAAACTACGTTCAGTGTTTATATAGAATAAACTACGTTCAGTGTTTAAGTATAAGTCAGTTGAACGGTTTCTTTGTGGCATTGTCTGACCTTCTGTAAGTGTTCCTTGCTCACAAGGGCTCCGTTGTTGTTCGAGGGGTCAGAGGGCACGCCGGTTTTCCACTGGCGAGCCGCCTCGACAAACTTCGCAAGGAAATCTGGGTAAATGCTTCGCTCCACAAAGATCCTGCTGGTGCAGAGACAAATCTCACCCTGAGGAGGAGAGAGATAAGAGATAAATGGAGCATCAGTGCCTCCATGTGGCAATATACTATACGCACACACACACACGGTATGGGTATGGGTATGGGTGTGTGTGTGTGTGTGTGTGTGTGTGTGTGTGTGTGTGTGTGTGTGTGTGTGTGTGTGTGTGTGTGTGTGTGTGTGTGTGTGTGTGCGCGTGTGTCATCAGTAATTTTTACTCAGAACTTATCCGACTGGCTGATTGGATGGTAAAATCTTGGTCTGATGAATTTGTATTTCTTTATTTTTTTCTATTTCACTAATTTGCCCTAAAGGTTTTATTTCATAGATATTTCTTGCCATTTTGTTTCACTCACCTCAGCAACCTCATTGTCATAAAACATACCACGTAAAAGACAGACAGCTGAGTTCGAATTTTGCACAAATTACATCTCAGCACAGACAAAATGGATCTGCTGGTGATTTACGTATAGGACTTGACTTTACTTTAAAGTTTGGTTCGTGTTAGTGACCCCTAGTGTTCAATCAGTGCAACTGCATCAGCTTCATCAATAACCCAAAGCTCAAATACACAATATTAGTGCTAAAATGCGCTACATTAGGTACAGTAATATGTATATAGTGTCGTCATTACTACATTAGTGTTTCTGATCAGTACCCTGGTGTGAAAGAGTGATCTGATTGGCTGAGCTGAGTAACACAGCTCACCTGATTGGAGAAACTGGAGCGCACGGTGGTGCTGATGCACTGTTCCAAGTCAGCATCGGCGAACACGACAGCCGGGTTTTTACCCCCGAGCTCCAGGGAGAGTTTCTTGCAGTAGGGGGCACTGCGCTCTGTTATTACTCGCGCTGTAGCTGTGCTGCCTGTGAACGAAATTAATGGCACGTCCGGGTGTGACACGAGGGCGTCACCTGCACGTGGACCTGTGCCGAACACTACATTCACAACTCCTGGAGGAAAACCTAAACACAGACACACACACACACACACACACACACACACACACACACACACACACACACACAAGTTGAAATATTACACTGATACCAAAATTCAAGACTAAAGGGAGAAGCAAGAGTAAGAATTTATCAAGTTTATTTAAAGAAATAAATTTTAAAGGATTTAAAATATGTAATTAAAAAAAATTATTAATTTAAATGAAAAAAATGAAAAAAAAAAATGGAAAAAGTGATGTTCTGTGTTTTGCCACCCGACGGTTCAGAGCCGTTTTGTGTAGCTATGTTATTCAGTTATTTAAGTTGTGGTATGTAAGACGGTGTGAGATGTAACATTCGCTTCTTTGTGATTGATTATTTCCCCCTAGTGACCAACAGTGTGTTTGCAGTTTTCCTGCAAGATATGACATTTAAATATAAGCGATTTCTACTCATGAGATTTATTTTACTGCATAGCACAAAGTCAGCCTTGTTAAGGGTTTTTAATGACATCTTCACTGCGTCTGATGCTGGTGATTTTGTGATCCATGTCCTGCTCGATCTAACAGCTGCCTCTGATACAGTTCACCACCGCATTTTAATATCTCGTCTAGGTCAACTTGTGGGTGTCTGCGGCCCTGTATTAGCGTGGTTTAGGTCCTACTTAACAAATAGAACTTTTTCAATGGGTCTAGGTGGTCTAGAACCCTCCACTGCTCCCTTGTTCTACGGGGTTCCACAGGGCTCAGTTCTGGGGCCATTAATCTTTTCGCTTTATCTGCTTCCCCTGGGAACCGTCCTTAGTCACCATGGGACTCCCTTCCACTGTTATGCAGACGATACCCAAATCTGTAAAGCGACCTGTAAAGCGAAAGGAGGGTTCCTCCATTACACACCTCCTTTCATGTCTTGATGACATTAAAGTTTTCTCCATTTTAATGATAACAAGACAGAGGTCATGTTGTTTGGCCCAAGTGGCTCCTATTGACCTGGGTTTCTTGGCATCCTACAGTATATGTTAGACCTGTGATAACTAAATTAGGCTTTAAAATGGATGTTGATCTTAAATCGGAAAGCCAAAGTGAAGCTGGCAAAAATAAAACCTCGTGTCCAGGCAACAATTTGAGACGGTAATCCATGCCTTTATTACATCTCGGCTGGATTACTGTATTACACACTTAATTGTTCTTAGCCAGTCTTCTCTGTCTCGCCTTCAATTAGTCCAAAATGTTGCTACGTGTCTTTTGACTGGTTCAGGGAAGTATGACCATGTAACACCAATTTTGGCCTCACTTCACAGATTAATAATTAAATTCAGTGTTCAGTGCTATAATTTGTTTTTAAATCTTTAAATGGTCAGACCCTGACATGCCTTACGGAACTACTTCACCCCTGCAGTCCTGCCTGTTCGCTTTGGTCAGCTGATCAAATGCTTCTTGACACCAGAAGGGCAAAGAGGAAGCTTAGAGGAGGCTGAGACTTCTCTGTTGCTGCTCCTGCAGTAGGCTAAGGAACAACTTGCCTCTGCACTTCAGACAGGAATCCACTGTTTCCTTATATAAAAACCAGATTAAAACGTTCCCTGGTTTTTGTTTAATTCAGAATTACTGCCGTTATTATTTTATTTTGTTACCATTTAATTATTTTATTATGTGATGTTTTGCACTTTGTGTTCAGCTTTAGCTGCTTTATAAACAAAGTATTATTATTATTATTATTATTATTATTATTATTATTATTATTATTACTGAGCAATGGAACTGGGATGTGGCAGCTCAGTGGTTAAGGTGTTGGGCTACTGATCGGAAGGTCATGGGTTCAAACCCCAGGTCCACCGAGCTGCCACTGCTGGGCCCCTGAGCAAGGCCCTTAACCCTCAGTTGCTCAGTTGTAAGTCACTCTGGATAAGGGTGTCTGCTAAATGGCGTAAATGTAAATGTAAATGGCCAACCACACACACAAAAACCACACACACATACACAGCCACACAGACACACACACTCCTTACCAGCCTCCTCCAGCAGCTTGCACATCATCCAGGCAGTGACTGAGGTCAACTCACTGGGTTTGGCCACCACCGTGTTCCCTGTAGCTACAGCAGGAGCAATCTTCCAGGTCAGCAGATACAAAGGCAGGTTCCAAGGACTGATCAGACCAGCTGTAAGGAAACATCACATTCTAAATCATCAAGCATCTCCCTCTATCTCTCCTTACAAACACATGTACACACTACACACTTACCCACTCCTACAGGGCTGCGCACAGTGTAACTGATGCAGCCCATGTGGTCCATCTGACTGCAGTCGGTCGTGTGGTGCTGGACGGACGAAGCAAAGAATCGGAAGTTGTACACGGCACGCTGGATGTCGACATTTCGGGCAAAGCTTATCGTCTTCCCTGGGTCAGATAAGTGGTGATGGATGGATGGAATGGAAAGAGAATAAAGAGGATTCGTCATTTTAATATGACATCTAATCCAAAATGAACTTGACTGGTCATAAAGGTGTAACCTTTTCTTTAAAATACTTCAGATGCAAATTCTGTCGTCAGTAACCGAACTATAGTTATAGATAATGACTTCTGAATAGCGTTCTATTTTGATCAGTTTATGAGATTTTCGTTCCTGTAGACAAACCGATTGCCGTGTCGTCCCCCGTTCCACCACCAGTACAGGTAACGCTCGAACAGAAAATATGCTAATTAATTATTGTATTGTATTGTATTGTATTGTATTGTATTGTATTGTATTGTATTATAAACACAATTTTTCCCAGTAAAATTCAATTCAATTCAATTTCAATTAAATTTTATTTAACGATGGACGTCGTCTCAAAGCAGCTTTACAGAACAGAAGAAATATAATACAAAAAGTTTATTACACAATGATTAATATTATACAAACGTTCAAGAATAATATTAGACTTATATTTAAACGTATTTGTATTTATCTCTAATAAACAAGTCTGAGGTGACTGAGGTGACTGTGGTGAGGAAAAAACCCCTTAGATGGAAGAGGAAGAAACCTTGAGAGGAATACATCGAGATACGAGTGCATGTACATAGGAATTTTTTGAGATACGAGCTGTGACTCGACCCAATTTTTGCCTTGAGATACGAACAGATTTTTGAGATACGAGCATCCGAGCCGACATCGCCGAAACAAAGATCCCCAACGACCACGTTAAGTGAACGAAAGTGAAAGCGTAATTCCTCCTAACTCCTCCGCCTGTTTACTCCTCCCTCGACCTCCGTGCGCGTCTTCCGTTAGCTCGAGTCGTCTGATCTCCAAGGTAAATAATCCACTTTATAGTAAAAGCAGTTTATTTTTTTTTAACATTCTCTTTTATTACTGTATGTTTTTATACAATATCTGTCATTTATAAATACAGGTACTGTAACATTTTCATATTCAAAACACATAAACAAAACAACCGGAGCGGAATTTTGCGAGCTGGAACGGATTAATGGGATTTCAATTCATTTAAACGGGGAAAATTGCTTTGAGATACAAGCAAATTGAGATACTGTATTAAAAGCGAACGAATTAAACTCGCATCTCGAGGTATTACTGTATAAAGTCTGGCAAATGTGTATAGACGAGGAGGCCCACTGTAGATGCTGTATCTCTCAAACAGAAGAATATAATAAAAAGTGTGTGTTTGTGTGTGTGTGTGTGTGTGTGTGTGTGTGTGTGTGTGTGTTGTATTACCCTGATCTTTAGACTCTGCCTGTGCGAATTCCTCCAGACGAGCCTCTATCAGATCAGCAAGTTTATTCAGAAGCCGAGCTCTTTCCGCTGGACTCGTAGCTGACCAACCAGGAAACGCTTCTTTAGCAGCCTTCACTGCTGCCTCCACCTTAAAGCACACACACACTCACAGAATTTCGTGTTCATGCCACAAAATCTTCTCAGTCTTAGCATACTGTTCCTTATGTGTCATGCACAAAATGTGACGGGTTTACGATAAAAACTGTCAATTACCCTTTTTTTTATTTTTTTTTTTTGAGATGGCATTAAAGGCCCTGAATATTTACCATGATCAGTTAATATACTGCATTCATGTCAAGTTATACAGTCATACAGTTATATGACGGTGCATTATACTATATTATAACTACCATATTATCACATTAAAGACACGGTATGTATTTTTGTGCAAAATGTTCTCAGTCACAATAATCATCAGTCCGATTTCATCTACTATCATTCTACTGTATCTACGTTCATATACAGATTGTGTATTGAGTGTTTAATACAGTGTTAGACATTTTTTTTTGTATTGAAATATGCGGTAGAATTTAATCCTAAAAAAGTGCATGTTCACTTCATATGGAAATTTCAGACATAACTATGAAAAATACATAATGTACATATACGTGCAAATTTATTAATTAAATCGCCTTCAGTATTCATTTAATTATAATGTATAAAAGTAACCTTTATTTTTCAAGTTTTATGTCGGTATGAATCCCACTGACACACAGCATGTTTTGCTCATTTAGTTTGTGCTTGAACTCTGAGCACAGCACAGAGTCGGAATACTTTGTAATCATTATCTGTAGGACGACGAGAGCAAGGTACGCTCGACCGAAACGCTTAGTCATGGCTAAACATCTCCCACGCAGGAGCAGAAAGGTGTTAAGTGGTTTTCTTTCTTTCTGAGTGCAGAGACAATCTACAGCAGGACTAGTCTGAGCTATGAGGATGTCCAAGACCTAAGACCTTGCTCAAGGGTCCAGCAGCAGCAGCAGCAGCTGCTCAGCAGTCCTGGGATGTGAACTCACAACCTTCTTATCAATAGTCCAACATCTTATTCACTGAGCTACCAGTTCCCTAAGGTCAGCTTTCACTCTTGTCGAGAGATGCTAGACGTTACTGTAGTGTCAGATTCCTGTTCTTAGCTGATACTTTTCTGCTCACTACAGCTGTAAAAAGTAGTTATTTGTGTCATCATTGCATTTCCTGTCAGACTGAACTGCTTGCAATCAGTGGAATTTTCCCCCCACCCAATTCCTCATGTTTAGTAGACTCATGCATGGCTGGAATAAACACCTGCTCCAACACCAGGCCTTTCTGTACAAGACTGCTCTAGGACTGTTATATGTGAACATCTCAGGATACAAACAGTTTATGAACTTATTTTTTTGATCTGAATCTGCATGACTGTATGAAATTGATAGGATAATTGTTACAGGTGATGTTAGTGAAGTTCATTCAAGTTTCTACCGCTTTTATCCGAACTTCTCGGGTCACGGAGAGCCTGTCAGGCGTCATCTCAGGCGTCATCGGGCATCAAGGCAGGATACACCCTGGACTCACACACTCACACACTACAGACAATTTTCCAGAGATACTATTCAACCTACCATGCATGTCTTTGGACCGGGGGAGGAAACCAGAGTACCCGGAGGAAACCCCCGAGGCACGGGGAGAACATGCAAACTCCACACACACAAGGCGGAGGTGGGAATCGAACCCCCAACCCTGGAGGTGTGAAGCAAACGTGCTCTTCTCCATGTGTAGTGTGTGTACTATAGTTCAGTGTGTTGGTAGTAATTATATATAAAATCCTCTTATACATCTTATCCTCACCTCATCCACGCCGCTGTCCGGGACTCTGCAGTACAGCTCTCCGGTGGACGGGTCGTACGAGTCCACGTGCCTGGAGCAGGGCACGAACTTCCCGCCGATGTAGTTCTCTAGTACGAGGTTCACGGGCATGTCGGATTGCTTCTGCAGACCGCGGTGCGAAAACTAAGCAGTAAATAAATGTTCCACACTGCTGCAGGGGCTGCGCTCTGGGCCTCTGGGTACGTGTTGCCAGATTGTGCTGATTTTAACCTTATTTAGACAGACAGACAGACAGACAGACAGACAGACAGACAGATCCCAATGAGAAATCCACAAATTCCAGCTGTATCCACAAACTTAGGCAATTAGGCATAGAAAAAATTCTAAAATAATAATAATAATAATAATAATAATAATAATAATAACAATAATAATAATAATAATAATAATAATAATAATAATAATAATAATAATAATAATAATAATAATAAATTAAAAGGTCTTGTGGTATGGTTTCTCAACCATACAACACAATTTACACAATGCACCCAGATTTGCACAAGACTTGTGCAAATCTGGGTGCATTGTGTACATTGTGTTGTATGGTTCAGAAAAGTAAGGACTGTAAATACTGTAATTGTATTTATTTTGAATGGTAGATGAGATGCCCTTGTTTGTAGATAAGGATCACTTAGGCTATTGATCATGAGTTAGTCATAAAACACTTTCTGAAGTGATACAGGAACACAATCAACTGTACTGTACTTCTGTAATGATTTCGCCATCATCCAACCATCATTTCCCCTTCTCAATAAATTCAGCTTATGTTACTTAAAGTCATCCCCACAAAAGTGCTGACACCGGAGACTCCTTCCTTAATTGTTAAATAAACATCTACTTACAGAAAACACCTTATCAACATTTTTACACTTTATTTATTTATTTGTCAATAATCTTTAAATTATATGGATCATCAACCACATCCCTCATCCCAGCTGGTACAAGGATCTGAACTGATGTTACCGAAAAATGAATCTCCTGACCAATCAGATTTGAGAATGTAGTTCCTTTGCTGTAGCACTGAAGTTGTTTCAACAGTTTATGATGTTGTCTGAGAGCTCAAGCCTCCTGGGCTTCATAGCTTGCTTTAAAAACATTGTTTATGTACAAATATGTGCATGTCTGCGTAAGTGCATATGATAAAATAACCAATGACCCTCTGCGTATAAACGACTATTAGCGAATAAAATTCCCAAATACAGAAACAAAGCCAAATTTTATTTCTAATGTGAATAAAGGGAAGCAAATATCCTTTACCCAAACAAACCAAAGGTCCTTAAGTACATATATTGAACAATTATTGGATATAAACCTTTGACCTCCAGGGTTGGGGTTCGATTCCTGCCCCTGCCCTGGGTGGGTGGAGTTTGCATGTTCCCCACATGCTTCAGGGGTTTTTCTCCAGGTACTTCAGTCCAAAGACATGTGTTGTAGAATGATTAGCATCTCTAAATCCAGGGAGACCTTTGCTCCAAGTCCCCTGGGGATTAGTGACCCTTTGTCAGATAATCATCTTCTTCTACCTTCAGCTTTTCCCGTTAGGGGCCACCACAGCAAATCACCAGTTTCCACCTAACTCTATCCTCGGTATTCTCTACTCTCGCACCAATAACCTTCATGTTCACATTTAACACATCCATATATCTCCTCTTTGTCCTTCATCTTGAACTCTTACCTGGCAGCTCCATCTCCAACATCCTTCTACTGTACCAATATAACCATCTCTCCCTTCTGTACATGTCCAAACCATCTCAATCTATCCTCTCTGTCTTACAGTCAACCTGAGCTGTCCCTCTGACGCACTTGTTCCTAATCCTGTCCATCCTCATCAATCCTCAACATCCTCATATCGCTAGAGAAAAATAGATGGATGGATTTAAACTACTAAACTGGCAACCAGGGACCTACAGTTAGCACTGAATTGCTTATCCAGAGTGATTTCATAATCAGTGGTTTAATAATTAACTAAAGGTTCAATGCACTTCAATGTAATGAAAAGAAAAAACAACTCACCTTCAAAGCCCTTTCAGTTCAGTATGTTGTTAATAGAAGTGTTTTCTATAGTAACAGAGGGAACTGTACGGCAGATGTGAATATGTTATTGTTGATATGGTGATTGTTATTATTTTTTAAACATTTCTGGAAGGATTTCTTGTAAGAAACAATCAAAGGTAAAGCTGTAACCGGGAACTTTGTGCTTGAACTATAACAAGCCTAATGAACAACTGTTTATAGCTAATATAATGTAAGTAATGTTAAATTTAAACATTAAAAAATTGCCGTGTTATTTAATTTAAAAAAATTACATTACTGGAGAATTCATATGGAATAAAAGACATCAGGAGACGCTGTTTAGTTCATACTTTATACAATATGGTTTCCTTTCACCTCTGTTTTGTAAAGTTTCCTAATAACAATGTTCAGGTTTAAAGTGATATTCTACATCCTATTTGTTATTGTGCTCATTTGCTGTGCAACAAATAATTTAAAAAAAAGGGTTATTAAATATGAACTATTTCAGAATAGTGGCCTTGTTGTGATCTCAAACCCGTTTGGATCAATTCTAAAAATCTCCAGTTTATTTGTTGAGAATTTCATCGAAATGCTACGTTCAACCTCCGTTCAAATTTTGGTTGGACGTGGAGACGGACACGTGGAGAGGCTGAAAGTATTCCCCTATATCGCACTGTACTGTACACGAGCGGTGTGAATGCAACAGGGATGAGCACTAGGTGGATTTTCTACTTCCATACTGAATAGGAGTAAAGTTCACTTCACTACAGGTTGTATACTGTGAATAACTGTGTATGTGACAAATAAAACTCTAAACTTAAGTCTACAATTTGTCAAATAGCTCCAAAAATACCAAGAAATGATGAATGCTGCTGTGCAACGATCAGCACTAGCATTCGGATTCATATGATTTCTTTCATTTACTGAGTAAAAGATGTAAATCTCTGGTGAAACGTGTGCGAATCAGAATAAAAGACGACTCCCTCTGACCGTCTGTTCCCAGACCGATCCCAACATCTCTCAGGGTACAAGGAAGGCATGCGTCAAGGAAGGAACTTCCTCGAGAAGTGTGAACAGATGAGACTTCTTCCTGAAGAAATAACACGTGTTGTCTGTGTGCTTATCTTTCACACATCTATATTACTTCTCCAACAGAGTGTGGAGACTGATAACACCAGGATGCATCTAGTCCATGACCTAGTGAATTAGTCTGATGGTGTATTCACTGATAGAGACTTCAAAGCATGGCTGCCGTAAACGCCACACATTTCGCAGGCTTCTTTATCTAGAGAGACTTACATCTATCTCATTTAAACAGCTGAGCAATTTTGGGTTAAAGGCCGTGAGTGGTCCTTGTCGGACCTGGGTTACCAACTCACGACCGTCTCATCAGTAGTCCAACACCTTAACCACTCAGTTACTACTCCCTTTCATACACAAACATAACTCAGGTCAATGGCACATCTATATATGATCTGATTAATTCATGCAGCATGTAAAGACTCCTAAAGTTGTGCAGCCATGTTAGTGATTTTATTTTCATTACCGAAGTAACATTCAGATGTTTGAACAAGTTCAGTTTTAGTAAACCCCAAAACACATTTAAATAAGTTTCCCTGCTTGCAGATCTTCTCAGCAGTTCAGACAGGTTCTTCAGCTCCTCCTCTTCCTCACTGTACCCCGAGAACTCTGACCAAAGCAGCTTTTAACTCCCTCCACTCAGGTCTGTTGACTGTAGGTTTCTGTACAGTCGTAGATTTATTTATTTATTTATTTATATGACCTGAGCAGGATGTTCATTCCCATTCAGACACAGGATCATCAGCAGCAGTGGATATGAGAGAAAGGTGTTTTGTAAGACCAATGTATAGTACCCATATATGGTACTGTGATGACAAAGCCCTTGATGATTAATTCATAAATATCCTCCAAAAAAAAAAATGCACCCTAAAAACCTCTTACCCCATCCAGGGTGAATTGCCCTTTTTTCCCATAATTTTTCCAGTCAAATTAAGATTTACATTAAGCTACATAAAACAATAAAACAATCACTGTTTGTTCATCAGGGACGTCGTGAACGTGAACACACTGTGCTTGTGTGGTATTAAAGGGAATCTAAGGCATGGAGACGCAGAGCCTTCAGATGGAAAGTGTTTCCCTTGTTAGAGGCGAGAGGGGGTGTGGATGGGCTCGTGACGAGGACGAAGGGTTGACGTCCAGTTCAGAGGTGGAATAGCACTTGTTCAGTGGCTCCTCGGTCCAGTCAGTATATTGTGAAGGATCTGCGTGCAGCTGCAGTTTATTCTTTGATCTACAGAGAGAGAAATGCTTATTAAGAGAGAGTGAGAGAGAGAGAGACAGAGAGAGAGAGAGAGAGATGCTTATTAACAGAGAGTGAGTGTGTGTGTGTGTGTGTGTGTGAGTGAGTGAGTGAGTGAGTGAGTGTATGTGAGTAAGAGAATAAGTGTGCGTGAGTTTGTGAGAGACTGTGTACGAGTGAGTGTGAGAGACTGTGTACGAGTGAGTGTGAGAGACTGTGTACGAGTGAGTGTGAGAGACTGTGTACGAGTGAGTGTGAGAGACTGTGTACGAGTGAGTGTGAGAGACTGTGTACGAGTGAGTGTGAGAGACTGTGTACGAGTGAGTGTGAGAGACTGTGTACGAGTGAGTGTGAGAGACTGTGTACGAGTGAG
>NC_062540.1:17971798-17998781 GCF_022655615.1 Tachysurus fulvidraco
AGTCATAGAGAGTCATAGAGAAATAGATTGAAATAGAGAGTCATAAAAAGTCTGAGTGTGTCATAGGGACTGGATCAGACGACATGAGTGAACTCACAGGAAAGCCTTGTGTTATTGGCACTTCAATGTTAAACAGCAGGATTCTTGCTCGGAAACGAGTGCAGGACCTGATGGGCTCCTTGGGGTCACAGAACACACAGCCGACACTAGAGAAAGGAAGGAATAAATAATGTGAAGATGAAGGATGAGGAGAGACTGAGGAGTAAACAAGTTAGTATGTTTACATGGAAAATATACAACTCACTCTTTCACACACACACACACACACACACACACGAGTTGGTAAAGAAATGTATTTTTGAAACTTGAAGCTGTTTACCTATAAAACTAGAGAACTGACTTATTTAGTTAGGATCGTTCAGATTAAATTTACACCGTATTACATAAATGACAGTTAGTGACTCAGGGGGTTTCTGTGGTTGGAGCCTCCTCGAGACCTTCACACCGTCTCCGAACCATTGTTGTGTCAGTCGGCTGCACGCTCGGGTCTTCATCAGAGATCCTTTGAAGCCTTCGGCAGGAAGGAATTAGTGTTGGGTTTGTGGTGAACTCTGAAATGACTGACCTGTTAGTTCCTCTGGAGCTCTCGGTTGCTTAATTCCGCTCGACTACAATCTGTTGTAGAAAGGCCATTATTTACATGGACATCAATTCCTGTCCAGTGTCACCTAAAAGAGGATGAGGTTCAGTTCTGAGTCTGGTTCCTCTCAAGGTTTCTTCCTCATATCTCAGGGAGTGTTTCCTCAGCACCGTCACCTCAGGCTTGATCATTAGGGATCGATGTGAGATATAAATACCAACTAAATGCTACATAAACACATTGAAAACACTGATTTCCTCACACAGCACCATGCTCCCTCAGGTCCTCTAGTGCTGCTTGACTGATCCCACCATCTCTCAGGGTACAAGGAACGTATATATATATATACACACACAGTACAGACCAAAAGTTTGGACACACCTTCTCATTCAAAGAGTTTCTTTATTTTCATGACTATGAAAATTGTAGATTCACACTGAAGGCGCCAAAACTATGGATTAACACGTGTGGAATTATATACGTACATAACAAAAAAGTGTGAAACAACTGAAAATGTCGCCACCTTTTGCTTTGATTACTGCTTTGCACACTCTTGGCATTCTCTTGATGAGCTTCAAGAGGTCGTCACCTGAAATGGTCTTCCAACAGTCTTGAAGGAGTTCCCAGAGATGCTTAGCACTTGTTGGCCCTTTTGCCTTCACTCTGCGGTCCAGCTCACCCCAAACCATCTCGATCGGGTTCAGGTCCGGTGACTGTGGAGGCCAGGTCATCTGGTGCAGCACCCCATCACTCTCCTTCATGGTCATATAGCCCTTACACAGCCTGGAGGTGTGTTTGGGGTCATTGTCCTGTTGAAAAGGTGGTGTGTCCAAACTTTTGGAAGGTGTGTCCAAACTTTTGGTCTGTACTGTATATACACACACACACACACACACACACACACACACACACACACACACACACCGAGACTCTTCTCTGTTCTGGCACCGAGGTGTTGGAACGAACTTCTCCTAGACGTCCGAACAGCCGAGTCAACGCCCGTCTTCACACTACGGGTGAAATCCTTCCTAGGCCCAGAACTTATTTTCTTCCTGTGTTGTGTGTTACATCTCCTCCAACAGAAATGTTGTCTCCTTGCAAACCAGCATCGACGTATTCATCAAGGATAAGACTCTGGATAAGACGTGACGCCTAGAACTGAACGTTCACTTTCAAGTAACCCACTAAAGAAGAAGGGTCCCGTGAAAGTAGGAAGTAAAACTAAATCATCCTGCCATGATTTCTGTTCACTGGTGTTTTCTCCAGTAAAATCGTTGCAAAATGACACCATTCACTATCATTCTTGCTCAAGGGCCCAAACAGTGGCAGCTTGGCAGAACCGGGCCGCACAGAACTGGATTCTCTTAACATCCATCTGATCCTCTTGAGGCGTTTGACACGTCCCTGTTTCAGTCACGTGATACAAACGAATAAACCCTAAAACTAGCTAAAATAAGCGTCTTTAGAGAGCTGCTTTGCAAAGGTCTGATGATGAGACGGAAGAAGAAACCGATGGACCGCCAAGACAAAGAAAGCTACATTTAATAGAAGACATCGGGAGCGCGTTAAGATCGTCTCGCTGCAGAGAAACACCAGGAGAGGAGAAAATACACCAGGAGAGGAGAAAATATACTACATTTGCTCGACGGTTTCTCAGAAGCTCAGAAGCCCTCGTCTCATCTTTACATATCTTAATATTTCCTCACTTGATCTTAATGATGTCCATGCCTGTGACCGTCAGACTGACGTGATCGCCGGCGGCCGCCCAGTCTAGCGGCTCGTCGTGAAGAGAGATACCTGCACAGAGAGACGGAGACAGGAAGCGGGTCAAATCTATGAGCTACCACCGGAGGGCAGCGTTACATTTCATTAACGTGAGCCCGAGATCTTGAAAAAGTGAGTCAACTTCTCTTTCGCTCTAAGAGTAGAGATGAAAGTTACACAGTGTTCCTTTCACAGAGTGTTACCTTTCACAGTGCAGGTCTCGTTAGGTGGCATGACCAGCACTCGCTCTCCTGTCTGAATGAAGCCAGCTTCGATTTTCCCCGTCACACAGAAACCAGACCCCTGATCTGAAATCATATGCCACACAGACTCAGGAACTTTTACAGATCGCCGTTAAAGGAGGGAAAAAAATTAAATAATCTAACGAAAGTTCCTGTCATTCTCTGAAGAAAACAGCCACCAGACCAAACATGACCTGGCTGTTTGGGAGCGGGTGGAAAGATCTAGAAATCTCTGCTCTACAAACTTCGGACCTTCATCTAGAACTTTCCTGATGTTTAATGTTCAGTCAACTTTATTTACTGAAACATCTAGTGCCAGGCCTCCTGTACCTCAGAGAGAAAACAGACCTGAGAGGTGAGAACAGGGTGATGGTGTGAATGAGTAATAAATGAGATGAGCGTGTATGCGAAATGTGAAGAGTAATGCTTTTCAAATGACTCCACACTCACCGTGCGTGCGCGGTGTGTGTGTGTGTGTGTGAAAATGTGTGAAAATGTGTGAAAAATGACCGTACGACACTTTCACACCAAATAACCCGTTCATCAGATTCAGAGCTATTTGAATCAAATGATTTGATCTTTAGATTCAATATTTCTCACCGTGGTGTTTAATGGCAGTCGACATTTGAAAGTACACATTCGGGACTTTAAGAATTTGTAGTTTTTCAGAATTAGTTCTGGTTTTATTTAGCCTGCTAGGGGCGATGTATTAAAATAAAAACAGGATTTTTTTTTCCTCCTCCACACAAAAGTTTGACAGTGAACGGAGTCAAACCCTTAACTTGTCTTTGTTCAGAAGTCATTTAAAAGGTGTTTCATTTACAGGTGTTGTGAGTTTATGTACAGAGGGAGAAACACGCGTCTCACACTAAATCTCAGGGTTGTGTGTGTGTGGGGGGGTGGGGGGGGTGGGGGGGGGTTAAAAAAACAAAAACAAAAAAAAGGCAACAATTTTTCTTTTGACACGTTTTTCTTTTACGATAATTTTCCATTTCTTCCTTTTCAGTCTTGATTCATTTCTTTTAATTACATTCACTTACTTCTGACACTAAATACCGTGATGCATATTGCAGGCTGCATATTGTATTACAGAAATAGCTTATGACTAGAATAATATTAGATATAATCATTTTTTGTCATGCATCGCATCCAGAGTTTATTTCTCTCTTTTATTTTGCCGGCCCAATAATCCGGATCGATTCAGAGGCTTCGGGTGTATAACAAACAAGGCGTGTTCGTGTCGACTCGGCTGCGTGAGTCGATTCGCTTTCTCGCTGCGAACGACAGGAGTTTAGACTCAAAGATCTGCATCCCGGCGCCGCTGCCGTTACCAAACTCTATGTCTATGAGAAAGTACTCTTTCGGTCACTGTAAGGAAGTTTAAGATGTGTTTGTGAGGGTGGATTCATGCCGCTGACCTTTAAAGACGTCCGACACGCAGAGTCTGAAGGGCTTCTCCACTGACCTCTGAGGAGCTTTAAAAGAGTCTGAAAAAGAACAAGAGAGAGAACACAAGAAGATCCGAGATCAGAAACGAGGGAGGCTTTAAACGAGTGAAGTTTTAAAGGATTAATGCTTCAGGTATGATCTTTATGTGAACAGGTAACAACTTAAAGGTGCAGTATAAACAACGATACCGTCAAATGCGACATTTAAAGTTTACATTAAGACACTAGAAATCAGTTCTCGCATCTAAACCTGAACTCGGTCGTCGTCTTTTTACACAGCGGTTGTTATGGAAACGATCGCCGATTCGTCGTCCGTTCACGTCGAGTAAACTTCCTGTCTTATTACCGGGCGGTTTAAAGGTTTTGTCTGTTGTCGTCTGTGCTGTGTGTGTAAGCACATAGTGTTTTGATGATGATGTAATGGACAATCTGACACCTGGAATCTTCTTACAACTGATTTCACTTTGATGGCGAATAGCGGAGACAAAAATGAATCACACTTTGTGCATAAAGAAATCTAAGTCTGTGTTTTCTACAGACTGCTGTGTTGGTTACTGCCTCATTCATCAAGTAACGATACAAATGATATGGTTCAATTTAAATGTATTCGTATAACGCTTTTATCGATGGAATAAAAAAAAAGATTATTAGACTTGTATTTAAACGTGTTTGTATTTATCCCTAACGAACAAGACTGAGGTGACTGACGTGACTGTGGTGAGGAAAAACTCCCTTAGATGGAAGAGGAAGAAACCTTGAGAGGAACCAGACTCAAAAGTGAACCTCATCCTCATTTGGGTGACCCCGGAGGGTGCGATTATAAACTGTTATAAACATCAGAGAGTGCTATTAAGAATAACTGACAATTGTGTATTGATGATGAGGTTGTTGTCCTCAAACCCCACATGGAGTTGGCATCTCCACTGGAGCTGCTACATCTCTAGATGCCTCAGGATCCTCACAGGGTCAATGCCCCTGTGCACAAAGCACAGAGCTCCATGAAGACATGGTGTGAATGTTGGAGTGGAAGAACTCGAGTGTCGAGACCCCACTGAACACCGTTGATCGCCGACTGAACCCCAGACCCTCCATCAGAGTCTGTGCTCACTAATGAACACTAATCCCCACAGTCACGCTCCGACATCTAGCGAAAAACCTTCTCCAAAATAAAGTGAGGATCTCATGAGTATAGGGGTCATGTGCGCGCAGACGTTCGGCCACAGAGTCGCCATTTTCACTTTCTTACAGTCTAGACGTCGACTATATGAGTATTATATATTCTCCACAGGATGTGTGTGTGTGTGGGGGGTGTCCACAGGACTGTTTAATTCAAAGCGCTATTCTCCTCGCAGCCTGTAGAGGGCAGGCAAATCTACAAACTGCCCTGCTCTCCTTTCTGTCCATGTTCACAACCTCGGTATTCAAATGCAATAGTTTAAACAATTGACATTATTAAAGTCCTACGAAGTTTAAATAGACAGATTGAAGAAAAGAAAAAGACAAAAGAAAACAAGCTGTAAATCAGAGCAAGATAAAGCAGCGTGAAAACCTCCGTGTTGTCACTCGTGCACATTCTGACACACCTTCTTGCAAACCGTGCACAGCTTTGCAGCAACCACAAGGTATAAAAAAAAACCCAAAAGACAAAAAAAAAAACAAGTGTCCGCTTTATGCAGTGAGACCGACGGACAGGATAACATTTATAGCACGGATGTAGTGACGACACACCCTTTATACACGCACACAAGAAGCCACCTAACGCGGTCCTGATGATTTTGTATTTCTGATCGTTTGCATAATGCTAAAAAAAACAGGCCTGCTTGTGTTTTGTGTTTTTCTCTGCACTTGTCATGCAACTTGTTCCTACATGAACGGTGACTGGTTCCTACAACAACGTGGAATGTTAATGATACTAAAACCTCTCTACTAATAAGAACGACGCATTAGACACGGACTTTGTCTCTCTAAAAGATTCATTGGTACGAGGATATCTGTCCTCTTTAACAGAAACACCTGTAATGGACCCTGAGCGTTAGCGGTAGCGCTGTAGCGGTACAGGACCACAGAACCTACAGAAGAAGAAACGAGTTTTAATTTATTAAAGACTTTAAGTAGAGGGCAGGATTAATTTGAGCCACAGTGATGTTCCTTGTTCGTGATTTTAAGCTCCAAATCCATCATTTCAACTCCATTATAGATTTGAAACCGGATTCCCAAAGGACTCGAGGGGGAAAAAAAAGTACTATTAAATTATTTATTTACTTATTTATTTACTTTTTATTTGCCTATTTACTTATTTATTTATTTGCCTATTTACTTATTTATTTATTTACTTATTTATTTGTGTGTTTCTTTTTGCTATTTACTTTTTTTTAATCTTATTTAATATTTATTTATTTGTTTGTTTGTTTTTCTTTCTTCAATAACTGCTTCATTACAGTCACAGTAGTATAAATATACTATTTTGTAAAAATATTGAAAATTCCACATTATTATAAATCAAATATAAGATCCTAAACGTTTGTAGAAGCTTTTACTAATTTTAAGCTTTTTCTTTCTTTTCAATTGACAGATCGGTTTGTGTCTATGCTATAAATTAGGAAAGAAAAACCGTCAAATAAACTTCCAAATTTCCAAAAAAAAAGAAAAAAAGAAGAAAAAAAAAGAAAAAAAAAGAAAAAGAAATTTTAAATGACTTTATTTAAACATATATTTTGTTTGAATCAGCCTTGAGACTGATAATGTGATACGCTGAAAGTATTTGTCAAAATGTCTGTAGCGACTCGGCGCTCACACGAAGATAACTGGAGTTTAAGCCAGAAAATAAGTGAAAGAAAATATTTTTGCACGTTAAATATCAGCAATAAATGACTAAAATAAATAAATAAATAAATAAAATGGGGCGGTTTGCCACTGAATTTTAATACGCTCGCCTCCTGTTTAGCGAACAAAGCGATACATGCTCTGTGTCGTGAACACGTCTTCTTCTGGGTAAGGTGATACACGGATATATACAGTACATGATCCCAAATAATAACACGTGGGTGACTCCAGCTTCACTTACCTTCATAAAGCCACTAACTTACAAGAAAATGACCAGACTGATTCAGGAGAAATCGTCAGAAAGCCATTTACCAAGAATCTCAACAGCTCTTTTTTTTGTCCTGTTTTTTCTGTCCTGTTTCATTTTTTTTTGTTGTTGACTAACATTTGGTCATCTTATTTTGGTCGCTTTATTTACAGACCCAATAATAAGACAATTTGTGTGAAAAATGAGGAAGCCTAAAGGGGCTCGCTCGCTCTCTCTGTGTCTGTCTGCCTGTCTGTCTCGCTCTCTCTCTCTCTGTCTGTCTCTCTCTCTCTCTCTCTCTCTCTCTCTCTCTCTCTCTGTGTCTGTCTGCCTGTCTCGCTCTCTCTCGCTCTCTCTCTCTGTCTGTCTATGTCTCACTCGCTCGGTCTGTCTGTCTGTCTCGCTCTGTCTGTCTCGCTCGGTCTGTCTGTCTGTCTCGCTCGCTCGCTCGCTCGGTCTGTCTGTCTGTCTCGCTCGCTCGCTCGGTCTGTCTGTCTGTCTGTCTCGCTCGCTCGGTCTGTCTGTCTGTCTCGCTCGCTCGCTCGGTCTGTCTGTCTCGCTCGCTCGCTCGGTCTGTCTGTCTCGCTCGCTCGCTCGGTCTGTCTGTCTCGCTCGCTCGCTCGGTCTGTCTGTCTCGCTCGCTCGCTCGGTCTGTCTGTCTCGCTCGCTCTGTCTGTCTGTCCGTCTCGCTCGCTCTGTCTGTCTGTCCGTCTCGCTCGCTCTGTCTGTCTGTCCGTCTCGCTCGCTCTGTCTGTCTGTCCGTCTCGCTCGCTCTGTCTGTCCGTCTCGCTCGCTCTGTCTGTCCGTCTGTCCGTCTCGCTCGCTCTGTCTGTCTCGCTCGCTCGGTCTGTCTCGCTCGCTCGGTCTGTCTGTCTGTCTCGCTCGGTCTGTCTGTCTGTCTGTCTCGCTCGGTCTGTCTCGCTCGGTCTGTCTGGCTCTGTCTGTCTGTCCGTCTCGCTCGCTCTGTCTGTCTGTCCGTCTCGCTCGCTCTGTCTGTCTGTCCGTCTCGCTCGCTCTGTCTGTCTGTCTCGCTCAATCAGTCTGTCTGTGTCTCTGTCTGTGTCTCTGTCTGTGTCTCTGTCTGTGTCTCTGTCTGTGTCTCTGTCTGTGTCTCTGTCTCTGTCTGTGTCTGTCTGTGTCTCTGTCTGTGTCTCTGTCTGTGTCTCTGTCTGTCTCTCCCTCTCTCTCTGTCTGTCTCTCCCTCTCTCTCTGTCTGTCTCTCCCTCTCTCTCTGTCTGTCTCTCCCTCTCTCTCTGTCTGTCTCTCCCTCTCTCTCTGTCTGTCTCTCCCTCTCTCTCTGTCTGTCTCTCCCTCTCTCTCTGTCTGTCTCTCCCTCTCTCTCTGTCTGTCTCTCCCTCTCTCTCTGTCTGTCTCTCCCTCTCTCTGTCTGTCCCTGTCTCTCTCTGTCTGTCCCTGTCTCTCTCTGTCTGCCTGTCTCTCTCTGTCTGCCTGTCTCTCTCTGTCTGCCTGTCTCTCTCTGTCTGCCTGTCTCTCTCTCTCGGTCTGTCTGCCTGTCTCTCTCTCTCGGTCTGTCTGCCTGTCTCTCTCTCTCGGTCTGTCTGCCTGTCTCTCTCTCTCGGTCTGTCTGTCTGTCTCTCTGTCTGTCTGTCTCTGTCTGTCTCACACACAGCGACTGGCAGGAGGTTTATTTTAAAGCAGAGCTTCCGGCTACACGCGCGACAGTGACCGTTGGAGTCTAGATGTGGACGTGTGCACAACAGCAGCGTGACGCGTTTGTATAAAGATGAACTTTATGCAAATATGGAGCGACTCGGTGCAGCGACAGCCAAAGGGACGGTAGACAGTACAGTGGTGAAGAGCACACGCTGCTTCTCCTTTACCTCGTATGACACGATGTAGATAAACACTGCTTTTTATTTATTTTTTGTTTTTTTACACATGCAATGGTCAAATCTCCCTCCAGAACGTTTTATATTAGCGGCAAGAAAATTGACATAGAATGCTAGCTGTGCCCACAACGGTAAACATCATCACCATGGCAACCAGCCATAGGAACCGGATGCATCATACTGCGTCCACGGCAATAAAAACGACCGAGTATGTGAACGCCGCTTTACACTTTTACACAGCAGTATATCTGCAGGACATGACGGCTTGGACGAAGCTCAGGATTAACTGTCTGGGGACTTTTTTTTTGGTCAGTCAGTGGAACCAAGCTAGACACTGTAACCGTTTGTGTGTGGGGTTACTGGTGGAAAATAAATATCTATTTGTAGTAATATACCAAAACTGGTCCCTCATACCAGATGGTTAAACACACTCACACACACACACACACACACACACACACACACAATTCAGCTTCAGTGTTTGAGTCTCAAAGACATAACCCACCTATCTGTTCCAGTAGACATGGGCCTTTGTACCAGGAGATGAGCTCTGCTTCTGTGCTCCTGGTGGTGAGATTCTCTCCTGACAGACCACTGGTGGGGACGTAATAGACATCAGATTCCTGCAATCACATCGTAAACAGTGTGTTAACAAACACCCCGGAGCACGCAAACCAAACCACAGAATCGATCCTGTGATTCTACATAAAATGTCACAAACAACAAAGCAGAGCTGGTAGGCTTGATATAATGGGCTGGGAAACTGGACACAGTGTTGATAAATAGTTTAACGTTAAAACCTCTGAAGTGACGGGTGAGTATCTCCTTACGGTGGCACCCGTGAAAGGTGTCTGCTCTCGAAGCTGATGTGTTGGAAGCAGGAAAAACGGACAAGGGTACAAATGTGAGCGACAACGTGCCGTCCGGACGACTGGGTCAGAGCATCTCCGAAACATCGGGTCTTCTGAGGTCTTCCCAGGATGCAGGAGTTAGTATATACACAAAGTGGTCCCGATAAGGACAACCGGTGAACCAGTGACAGAGTCATGGAGCCCAAGGCTCACGGTCAATACACATGGGAATCCGAGGCCAGTCCGTCTGGTCCGATTAAACACAAGAGCTCCTGTGAATTCTGGCTCTGACGTATAAATGTCAGAACACACAGTGAATCTTTAAAAGGTTTTTTTGGCACACAAATGATTTAGATCAATCTTTTTTTTTTTCATTTTGTGAAAAAAAAATGTAATTGCCACTAAACATCATAACATGTTGGGTCACCCTTGAGGGCAACAACTGCAATCAAGAGCTTGCGATAAATGCCAATGAGTCTTTCAAATTGCTGTGGAAACCTTTTGGCCCACTCTACTTTGCAGAACTGTTGTAATTCAGCCACATCATAGGGTTTATGAGCATGACCGGCCTGTTTAAGGTCACACCAGGACATCGTAAGGTGTGGAGAGATTTTTTTTCCCCCGTTAATAAATGAAATCATCGCTTAAAAGGTGCTTTGCATTTACTCGGATTATCTTTGTGTAATGTTAAAATTCGCTTGTGGTCTCAATCAGAAAATCAGGAAGGGGGCAAATACTTTTTCACAGTATTGTATTCACAAACAGCTTTCTGTAAGGCGTTTTTCTCCAAGGGCGTTTCTTGCCCATAATCATCATCTTAATATAATTAAGACTGTTGTACGTAACAGGAACTTTAGAAACTCTGGGTTCATCAGGAAAAAGATTTTGAAAATAGTTCACATTTATTTTTAATATGCTTTTGTGCACGTTATTTTTTTTTGACCAAACACACAAAAAAACAGGAGAAGTTCCCTTTACAAAAGGTTCCTGTAGTTTCAGACACATTTACAGCCGGCATATCTCTCTGTATCTACGAGCGGGGCTTCTGGAGACGAGATCGTTTCTCTCTTTCATTTGTGAATATAGAGGAACATCAGCAGATGATAATCGTCACACTCGTGATAGTTTCTTGGTATGATGAAGTTGTAGAGCACGAGGTTACTTTGAACTAGAGTGTATTGAATGAGTCATTTCTATGATAAAAATCTGTGTGATGGACTTCTCGGAGAACAAACACACAAAACTCGTGCATGTCTTGTTCGAAAACTTGCATGTTTGTGCATCAAACACGGCATTGTACCTTGAAACCAGCCTGCTTGAGAAACTGGCCGAGTTTGGAAGTTATTTCTTGGAACCTTGACTGCTGCCAGTTCACCTGAGGACACACACACACACACACACACACACACACACACACACACACACACGCGATGGGAGAAAGGCAGAGAAGGTGTTCTCAGAGGCTGAGGGAAATTTTGATTGACATTACTGTGGTAAGTGTGGATGTTGTGGTTGCCATAGTTACTCACCTGGTCCATCTTGTTCACAGCGATTGCGAGCTGTGTGACGCCGAGAGAGCGAACGAGGAGCGCATGCTCCCTGGTCTGACCACCGGCCTCGAACCCGGCCTCAAACTCTCCCCGACTAGCATCCACCACCAACACGGCTACATCCGCCTGCACGCGTGCACACACACACACACACAGGTTCAAATCCCTCTCCCACTACTACTAATAACAGCGCCTTACAACACACACTTACTCAGCCTCAAAGTTCCCCAAATTGGCATCCATCACAAACACACACACAGCCACACACACTTACTCAGCTTTAAATTTCCCCACACTGCTCACATTCTCTATTTGAACCAAATCCCACGTAAGCAAACTAACATACGCTCATGTGCCTTAGGAAAATGCAAATCGCTTCGCTTTTGTCCGTCAAGTGTTATTTATTGCAGCCTGAAATTCACTTTAGAAGTGTTAATTGACACAACCACGGGGTGAGCGATAAATTTGCAAATGGCAAAATGACATCATGAATCGGCTAGAATTTGGATCGAGATCGTGCTGCGCTTTAACAGATCCCACCAGGCCTGATGCCGACACCATTTAAACAGCAGATCATCACAGTTACAACCTTGGGGTTATACCAGAGGCACGGTTCTGCCCATGTGGCTATAAGTTTCAATTTGACTCTTCTGGTAGTCTCTGAAAACCCTCAACGCAGCTATCATGAACAAACAGCGCACACACACACACAAAAAAAGTCAGCTACATAAGTATAAAATTTCCTCACACACAATGTGTGTTGCAATTCTTGCTAGTTGTTTTCTTTGGAAATCACCTGCAACATGTCTACATTTAGTGTTTTGAAAAATGCAGTACAGAATGTCTTCCACTTCCTGTAGCATGACTTCAGGTGGGAACAGATTCTGTATAAGCGTTTTTTGATATGATTTGATTTTACAGAAAGTGTGTGTGTGTTGGTTTCTCTCCCGCTTTGTGTAACTGCTGATTACTGATGAGCTCACAAAGAGAGTTTAGATGCCCAGCGATACAAAAACAGCACAAAACAAGGACGACGGCTATCCGGTGTTTGTTTACTGTGTTTGTGATCATTTTATTTCTCTGTATGTTGCTACTGGATGCTTTAATTTCCTCCTGGAGAAAGAGACAGACAGAAAGACCTATCTATCTATCTATCTATCTCTCTCTCTCCCCCCATTATCTATCTATCTACCCATCAATCTATCTATCTACATTTACAGCATTTAGCAGACACCCTTATCCAGAGTAACTTACAACTGAGCAACTGAGGGTTAAGGGCTTTGCTCAGGGGCCCAGCAGTGGCAGCTTGGTGGACCTGGGGTTCAAACCCATGACCTTCCGATCAGTAGCCCAACACCTTAACCACTGAGCTACCATGAGTTTCCTTTTCCATTTTATAGAACGACAAGTTTCATTTACCTTTATATGAATTTATGTAACCATTATGTGATTAAGAGATGATATAATTTTCATTAGTATGTTTACATATTAAGACAGAGAGTAACAGTGAAAGCTTAAAAAGGAAATCACAAGGCTTTGTGTCAGCAGAATAAGAACACACAGTCAGCCGTGCAGCCTAGAAGACTTCTCAGGATGTTTTGCAAAAGTGTGAGATCATGAGAGACCTGACGATATGCTGACAGAAGCAGAATGACCGTTATGAGATCATACTAATAAATGGTATAAATAGGGTCTTAGGGCCAGTTATGGGTGTGTGATACTTTGGTATTGCTTATAGAGGGTGCATCAGGAGAACAGACGCAGGCTTACACTTGGAGAGTGTTTCCTTGTTTGTTGTATCTTTGCTTTTTACTTATTTCTACTTATACTAGAATTGTTTGACTATTTGAAGGAGATTTTTGTTTGTAATTTTCTTTTCTTTTACTTTACATATATTACACACATCTATTTGTATTGCACTACTTTTAATAAAAAAAACAAGGCCTCCCATTGTGAGAAAGGTTCAATCAATAGATTAAGTAGAAGAACTTGGAGCAGAACCTTTGTTGGAAGACCGAGGGACTTCGAGGGACACCTGTGTTCAAGGTAAGAGCAACTCTAATTGTTGATCTTGTGTTTTCAATACTAACCCGTGCAAAATAGGACACGTCCTTTAGTGGGATTGTGGAAGGGTTTCCTACGCAATCAAGTGTCACTAAAGGACACATATGTCAGTATAATTACTTCACTATCTATCCACCCATCTATCTATCTATCCATTCATCCATCCACCCCTCTATCCGTTCACCCACCCACCCACCTATCTATCTATCTATCTATCTATCTATCTATCTATCTATCTATCTATCTATCTATCTATCTATCTACATATGTATATATCTATCCATCCATCCATCCATCCATCCATCTATCTATCCATCTATCTATCTATCTACATATGTATATATCTATCCATCCATCCATCTATCTATCTATCCATTCATCCACCCATCTATCTACTCATCTATCTATCTATCCACCCATCCATCTATCCATCTATCTATCCATTCATCCATCCATCCACCCATCTACATATCCATCCACCGACCTATCTACCTATCTACCTATCTACCTATCTATCGATCCATCCATCCATCCATCCATCCATTCATCCATCCATCCATCTACATAATATATCTATCCACCTATCCACTTGGCAGTGGGTCAAAGCCATGACATGCTTTTATTGTGTAAAAGTCTGACACTAGTTTATTTAATATTAACCCCTCCTGTCATATATTGTGTAGGCACCAAGCAGCTTTATGATCCCTTATGACCTGTATCTTGTTAGGTGGAGCCATGAACACACAGACGCTTTGAGATGTGAGGGATTCGGAGGCCGAGTCAACACCATGGACTCGCTCAACAATTTCTGGCTTTGAGACCTGACTGTTGACCTGCAGCCTAATTTATCTCTGTCACGAGATGATCATGTTACTATTAAATGCAAACTAGTTTCCTTTTGCACTTCATTTTTGAAAACCGACTGCTTTCTGCATTAGTTATTTTAGAACTTACATAAAGGAAGGAAGGTGATGCTTTTTTTTTTTACAATCACAAAGTTTTGCATTTTATTCTACAGAAATTTCCCCATGCTTAAAAAAAACATTGAAAAGATCGTTAAATTTGAGATTGAAAAACAGCTCTGCTTATTGCTTATGAGAGTGAAACCCCCAAAAACACATGCACTCAAACACACAGACAGACACACTTTCTCCCTCGTTAAGCCCCTTTTTTCGGTACACACAAGCTGCCACAGCCACAGCCCCACACACACACACACACACACACACACACACACACACACACACACACACACACACACACACACACACACACACACACACACACACACACACAGAACTGCTTTCTCTCTACCAAACACCTTACTCAGCAGCTACTCGCAAGGAAGTGAGTAAATCCGGCCAGTAGACCGTGAGTAATTTCATTCACTCACACAAGCCCAAACAGAAACACACACTCATATGGAGAGTTGTGGTGCCACAGTGAGCTACAAAGCAAAGATTTCATTCAGACTTTCAGAAACAAAATTTTGCAAAGTCACTAAAACACTCTGTTTATCTGTCTCTCTATCTCTCTCTCTCGCACACACACACACACCCACGCACAGTAACAGACAAGCATGTCACTGGTCCAACCAATGAGGCCTAAAGTCTTCATTCGTTATACCTGAGCTGCTCCGGTGATCATATTAGGAATAAAGTCTTTGTGTCCTGGTGCGTCCATCAGGGTCACAACTTTGGACTTGGTCTCAAACTTGGTCATGCCCACATCCATGGTCACCCCTCTGAGAGAGAGAGAGAGAGAGAGAGAGAGAGAGAGAGAGAGAGAGAGAGAGAGAGAGAGAGAGAGAGAGAGACAGAAATGAGAGATAGAGAGAGAGACAAAGATAGAATAGAGATGAGAAATGAAGGATACAGAGAAATAAAAGTGGAGAGAGAGGGACAAGGAGAGACAAAGACAAAAGGCAGAGATGAGAGATGGTGATGGCAAGACAGGGGACAAGAGCAAAAGACAGAGAGACAAAAACAAAGAAAATAAAGCAAGACAGATAGGGGTGAGAGAGGGTTAGAAAGAGAGACCAAATGGACAAACAACAATGGAGACAGAGAGAGACACAACAGAGTGAGAGAGAGAGACACCGTGAGAGAAAGAAAGACCCCATTAGAGAGAGAAATACACCGTGAGAGAGAGAGAGAAAGAGAGAGAAAGACACAGTGAGAGAGAGAGAGAGAGAGAGAGAGAGAGAGAGAGAGAGAGAGAGAGAGAGACACATCATGAGAGAGCAAGAGTGACATCATATGAGAGAGAGAGACATCATGGAAGAGAGAGAAATCATGAGAGAGAGCATGAGAGAGAGAGAGAGATCATGAGAGAGAGAGAGAGAGAGAGAGAGAGAGAGAGAGAGACAGGCATCATGAGAGTGAGAGACATCATGAGAGAGAGAGACATCATGAGAGAGAGAGAGAGATCATGAGAGAGAGAGAGAGAGAGAGATAGAGAGAGAGACATCATGTGTGTGAGAGAGAGAGAGAGAGACATCATGTGAGAGAGAGAGAGAGAGAGAGAGAGAGAAACATAATGTGAGAGAGAGAGATCATGAGAGAGAGGAGAGTAGAGAATACAACTAAATGAGAGTGATGAGAGAGACATGAGAGAGAGAGAGAGAGTCTGAGAGAGAGAGAGAGAGAGAGAGAGAGAGAGATATAGTGTGTGTGTGTGTGAGAGAGAGAGAGAGAGAGAGAGAGAGAGAGAGAGAGAGAGAGAGAGAGAGATATTAATCAGTATTATTATGTTATCTAAGTAATAACATTAAACCTAGAATAAAGTAACATTTAGAGTTATAAGGATGAAACTGTATTTAATGGGAACTCTGTAATGAATTACAAAAAAGGAAATAAATAAATAATTGAATTCTGCTGAAGTACAAAGAACATAAGGAGGAAACATTTATCAGTGTGAAGTGTGCGGCCAAACGCCGAAGCTGCAGCCGTACACAAGCAGTTTACTGTCCAGAACAACAGTGATGTATACAAACAGAGTCACACAGCGACGCAGACTCAGGACGTCCTCGAGTTTGACAAGTCAGCGCGTTCCCATAATCCTCCCCCTTCCCCCATCACCCCGCGCTGCCGAGTCGGACGTTTGTAATTGCTGTCATTCTGAAATGACTCGAAGGCACTGCGAGGTGTTTCAAAAGATGTATTTTGGAAACAAATTCCACCCTCAGCATTTCCCATTATTCTTCCCGCATCAAACAAAAACCTTTAGCTAGAGGACGAGAAACGGTGCACAAATCTGGTGCTTCATTAAACTCACCTGTCTCGCTCCTCTCCGGTCTCGTCCAGCACCCAGGCGTAAGCGAAAGAGGCCTTGCCGGCTTTCTTGGCCTCCTGCTCGTACTTGTGCATGGTGCGTTTGTTCACGTTCCCCAGCAGGTACAGGAGATGACCCATGAGCGTGCTCTTACCGGCATCCACGTGACCTGTGCACATGTATGAGGACACGAAGAAACGTTAAGGCTTCTCCATATTACAGCTGAAACACCACTTTCTCCACCTTGGGGTGTAGAAACTCCGTGGAAACGGATTCCTGGGTTCAGTTGTATGACGTTTCACACTCTACATACCTAAAGCCTGGCTTAACCTCCAGCTTATTTGCATTGTTGTGCATCGACAACTATGTTTGGATAAATCCAGGCGGTTTTTAAATAACGGCTCGTCTCGCACTTTCACGTCGGTGAGTAATAAAAGTTCACGTCTGCTCTTCCGTATCTGAGCGGGTTTTCGAATCATTTTGAGGCTTTTTTTAGTTGGTTGTGTTTTTGAGCTCTAATCTTTTCGCTGTCACGTATTTATCCTGCGCTACCAGGTGAAATTTTGTGATGTTCGATGTTTTGCCGCCTCGCGCTACCGAGCTGTTTTTGTTAAATGCTCTCACATCACGGTTTTCACGTCGGATTAGGGACGCACTGTTCAATTCATGATTGGGAGTCGGTTGCTAAGCAACTAGTCATAACACCACATTGTTTCACACTGTACAGAAACTACAAAGCTGTGCTGGTCCTGCGTCAGGGAAGAGATCCATCACACAGTCCTCTAGCTGGGGTTATAAGCAGGGAGTAGAGCAACGATACGCCCGGGGTTAGCTGCAGTGTGAAAAGCCCTACAGAGTCAGCACCCGACGTTAAAGGCGTGTATGAGGATGCGGATGGACAAGACGTACCTATGACGACGAGGTTGAGGAGCGGTTTCCCTCCCTGCCTCTGCTCCAGCTCGTTGCGAATGTTAAGCTGCTGTTTGTTTTTGCTGGTGGAGCGAGGCGGAGTCGGGGCCGCAGAGTCCTCCGCCTCCACACACGCCGCTTTAGAAGGAGTCTCCGGAGCTGCTCCCGCCGTCGTCTCTGGACTCACGCCTCTGCGGACGGACGGGCCGACTCCGTTCTCCTCCGAGCTGCGTGGACAAGACGACAAATTATTCTCTCTATAAACCCACAACCTGGGCATCGTTTACAACGCGGAGCAGTTTTGTGACGCAGGTTTAAAACACCGCAGTGAAATTTTAATAGCTAACGAATGAACCACTGTAACAACCACATGAACTCATCGGTGTAAGTAAATAAAGTGAAATATTTAGAAGTCAGTAGAATTTTTGCTTTCTGCTGATCAGCTCGCGTATTGAAACGGACCGAGATTTTAAAGGTGCGACGTTAAGAATAAAATAAAAACACGGTGTTATGACAGAAGAAAAGAAAAGAAAATCGATCAAGTGGATCTTATTTCTTAATAAATTATATTTGTACTACTTATCCGTTTACAGCTGGGTGAAAAAAGAAAAGAAAAAAATAGTGGGGTCTAAAAATTAGAGTTCAGTTTAAAACCCTTTTATAAAATCCCTGACCTTTAATGACCTAAACTAGGAGCTGGAGCATGGCTCATGTTTGTTATTATTCCTGTACAGCACATCGGAGCAACTGGAAAGGAAATAAACAGTGCTAGGAAAATAAACTGGAATTGAATAACAGCGCACGAGTGATTTTCTTTACTAGGAGTGTACGAGTGATCGCAGGTCCCTTTAGAGCTCATAAGGACATCAGGAACTTCATTTTTTTTTAGTTGTGTGCTCTAGAGTAGAAAGCTTTTCAGGTTGTGTGTGTATAAAAGTCGATCCACCTGCACAACCCAACACTCTGTACACCCCATAATCCACCCCTCTGCCCCAACACACACACACACACACACCCATCCAAGGGTGTGGTCTGTGGTTTAAGGTGGGGAGGTGATAGTCTGCGGATTTCTCTGTTTGCATGTTCATCTGAATAATCTATCAGCAGCAGCCACTCCTGTGGTTTTACTGCGTACACACACACACACACACACATGCTCGCACACACACACGTCCCCCTTTTTCTATAAATGTTATTGTTATATGAATCATTCCTCAGCTTCACCATATATGGCCGAGAAATTTTCGAGACGTTGTATAACCAAGGCACATCACGTGCAGTCATGTTAAAGCAGGTCATAGTTTTATATTTAAAGCGAACACACACACACACACACACACACACACACACACGTTCAGTTACCAAAACTAAGAATTACTGACTCAACTCTGAATTCCAAATTTTTTTTATGTTCTCTATCATCGCTGCACTCTGCTAAATGGAACCCAGCTGCTGGTACTGTACCTCGGCACATCGAAGCCCATGGTCTGCTTCTTTCCCGAGACGGTCATCCTGGCCACTTTAGGAACCACCTCAGATTCCAAACGAGTCTCAGGAAGCTCACGAGGTTTGGCTGGACAATCAGACAAGGAGAAAAAACCCAACAACAATGTGCTTTACATTTTAAACATGATGAGAAATGATTTGGAAATCACACACACACACTATTGTATACAATGACTGCTAAATATCTCAGACACACACACTATTGTCTACAATGACTTGTAACTATCTCACTCACACACACACACACACACACACTATTGTCTACAATGACTTGTAACTATCTCACTCACACACACACACACACACACACTATTGTATACAATGACTTGTAAATATCTCACACACACACTGTCCACAATGATTTGGAAATCACACACACACACACAAACTATTGTATACATTGACTTGTAAATATCTCACACACACACTGTCCACAATGATTTGGAAATCTCACTCTCACTCACACACACACACACACACACACACACACACACACACACACACACACACACACACACTATTGTCCACAATGATTTGGAAATCACACACACACACACACACACTATTGTATACATTGACTTGTAAATATCTCACACACACACACACACACACAATTGTCCACAATGATTTGGAAATCACACACACATACACACTATTGTCCACAATGATTTGGAAATCTCACACACACACACACACACACACACACTATTGTCCGCAATGATTTGGAAATCTCTCACACACACACATCTACATTGACCTGTAAATCTCACACACACACATACTGTTGTCCACAATGATTTGGAAATCTCACACACACACACACACACACACACACGTCCATAACCCTTCTTTTCACTTCCGTTCCATTTTTTGTACTGAGAACATTTTTACAATGCGCATTTTACTTTGAATAATTCATTCATTTAACGTCGTTCATCTTTAACTCGTTAACGATACAGAACACGTCTAGACCACGTTCACATCCACCTCACATACCCAGAGCTTAGGACTTTATAGTTACATATAAAACTATAATGTTTTGATCGTAAGTGAAAATAAATTTGGGGGCGTTGATGGAAACGACTCACAGACGATAAGTTCTGTTCCTTTTTTTTTTTTTTAAATATCTCTCTTCTTTTTGAGTCATTCATTTCCTGCTCCGTCACAGTCACGGTGAAGAGTGTGTAATTCAGAGATATCGAACCAGTGAGATGTTTAGTCACTATAATACCTTAAAACCCATCAAAACCACTGGGAACGCTTCAGAACGTCGTCTCCTTCGGAATCGAGCGTGAACGAACGTCGGGTCTTCGGGACATCCCGGACGCACCTTGGTGTCGGTTCTACAAATCGTGAAGGGTTTAATTCCCTCCGTAACATTGTCCTCTAAAGCCTCGTGTGTGTGTGTCGAGTGAGGTTCAGAGGTCACGATGTTCTCATCCGTGACGGACAAACCCTCGGGCCTTGTGGAGGAGCGAGCGTCGGCGTCCCGGAAGAAACCACACCCACCAAGATACGAGCGTTTCAGTGATGTTTATTGATCGTTCTGGCATTTACACACCATAGTTCTTCCAGAAAGATGTGTCTTGGTTTATCGGGTCAATATATGGGATCGAAATTTGACATCTTTACTGTGCTGTTTTCTTCACTTACTGAAATTCATGACTCAATTCTCTCAAGATACACCGACAAAAGGTGACATGTAAAAACAGACGAACGAAAGAAAGTATGTGAGAGACACACCGTGTGTGTGTGTGTGTGTGTGTGTGTGTGTGTGTGTGTATGTGTGTGCTTCCCCTCTAAGGTAACCGGGCTTTCTGTTTGATTTGTCATTCCAGTACTCGCCGAGTCAGTGCTCCGACCCACAGCCAGTCATCTCTCTCTCTGCAGCCTGGCTAGGAAAGAGTTAACTGTTCCCACGTCACTGACAGTTACACACCGAGTGTGCACCGGTGGCATAAAACCCACAGGCTTTCACTAAGATGCACACACACACACACACACACACACACACACACACACACCTCATCGGGATCTCTGAGCAGAGCACGAAGCTCACTGCAGTGTCGTCGAGTTCCGAAACTCGGCCTTTGACGATTCTTGAGAACTTTCTGACACCGATGAGCGTCTTGAAATGATTCAAACTCATTTCATGTCAAAACTGGCACAGTGTAGAAAAGAAAAAAAAAAGAAGAAAAAAAAAGATCTGTGCCTTATTTTGGAAATATCTTCATAAAGATACAGCGAATTCTCAGTGGACGGATATTTCCCTGTAGTCACATGACTAAATTACCCCGACACCACGATAAATGCCTCGAGCTGGACTCTGATTGGTCAGAGAGTGTTTCCATAACAACAGCAGCTCTGACACTCTGCATCTTGCGACTTATTTTATACATATAAACACACTCGGTCTAATATGTTATTGTTTCTATAGTAACAACAACGCACGGGAGATTTGAATTCACGTAGCGTTTTGAAAGAGCCGACGTTTCGTTATAAGCTTTTTTTCTTTTATTTTTTTTTTCTGACGACGCAGAAACCTTCGCGATAGAGAACTTTCCGGTAACGTGCCGAGCCGCCTTTGATCTTTAAGTCTTACTGAAAAATATCGGCTTGGAAGAGAAAGAACAGCAGCTACTTTAACACGAGGGACAAACCTGTATATCACGGATGCTACAGAAAGTGTTAAGTCACTTCTTCACTTAAGAGAAATTTCCAGCATTGGAAAAGTTTGGTGTAATGACTGACTGTAACATGACGGTAACAGTAACCCTGCTGTGCGTCACTGCTTGTTTTCCTCCAACACCACCACCCCTGCTTCCTTTCCAACAAATCTGTACACAGCTCTACACGACGTGTCTAAGCACTACGACAGACTTTAACTAGAACGTATATAACGTGTTTAATGACCACTGAAGGGAACGGCTGCCGTTTGGTGCTGTATAGAATCACAAAGTCTGTTTTATACGTTTCTGGTTTCATGTTGTTCTGTAATTTCTTACGTTTGAACCGCCTTCCCTCGTTAGTCCAGTAGTAGGTGTGTGAATCGTGTAAAGCTGTGGTCCCCAACCCCTGGGCCGCGGACCGGTACTGTGGTGTATTTCTCTCGGGTTTGTGCGACTTTCCATGGACGAGAGGTTAACCGGGAGCTGAGAGACATCACCTAAAGCCGCACCGATACCGCGCATGCGCAAAATATCATGATATCGGGCCGGGTTTAGGTGACGTCTGGAGCTGAGCGGCTGCAAGCGGCAGTGGTGTTGTAGCTTTGGTGGAGAGAGAAGGTGTGTATCGCTCTTCTCTCTGTTCACCGGTACTTTGTCATGTTTAACAGTGCTTGGTGTACGTGTATATTGTGTTTGCTCAAATTTAACCCACAAATTAGCAAAAATGAGCACGAATCAGACGTCGTTAGTAAGTTAGAAACTCTGCCGGTGTTCTGGATTAAAGTCATGGCGGAATACCCTGAGATTGTCACCACAGCACTTACATCACTATCACCATTTCCGACATGCTGTCTGTGTGAAGCGAGGTTTTCTGCAGTGACGGCAACCAAAACAAAACAACGGAATAAACTGGACATAAGCAACACACTTCGGGTGTCATTGTCTCCTATTACCCCAGATGGAACCGTCTCGTTGTAAAGAAACAAGCTCAGGGTTCTCGTTGATTTAGCGTTGTAGTGAGTTAAAAAGGCATGTTTAAATACAATTAAATTGAAATGATTAATTTCAATTTAATTGGATAGCCCCCACCCCAGCGGGCCGCGGTAAAATTATCAAACATTGATCAGTCCGCGGTGAAAAAATGTTGGGGACCACTGGTGTAAAGTGTCTCCTGTATAGTAAACGGTGAACAAGTCGTAATAATATATTCACCATACTGGTTTGCATGTGGTGTTTTTATCAAAGCTGCATACGACCTCAAATATGTGCGACATGAACGCAGACCTCTGGCGTAATGTATAATGTAAATATTATATTAGTCTAATCTCGGTCTCAGACACACACGAACCGCTGGCTGATCATCTGATGCATACGGCACACGAAATCGGAAACGTTTTGTAGTTGTAATCTGATTGGTTGAACTCTACAGGGTTTCCATGAGACGCGTGCGTCGTGTTTTTGTTTTGTTTTCTCACCTGGAAACATTCGCCTTACTTTCCTCTGGGAAGAAGGAAGCAGTCATGATTACGACGGAGACGACGAGCGTTTATGATGATCAGGTAAACACTGGCTTTACAAAATGATGTGAAGTTCACAGTATCGGCTCATTCCTTACACGACCTTCTTAAATGTTTACGCACCTGTCTTGTTTTTGTCGGGACTTCATTCACTCATTTTCTACCGCTTATCCGAACTTCTCGGGTCACTGAGAGCCTGTGCCCATCTCAGGCGTCATCGGGCGTGATCGGGCATCAAGGCAGGATACACCCTGGACGGAGTGGCAACTCATCGCAGGACACACACACACACTCTCATTCACTCACACACACACACACACACACTACGGACAATTTTCCAGAGATGCCAATCAACCTACCATGCATGTCTTTGGACCGGGGGAGGAAACCGGAGTACCCGGAGGAAACCCCCGAGGCACGGGTGAGAACATGCAAACTCCACACACACAAGGCGGAGGTGGGAATCGAACCCCCAACCACTAAGCCACCATGCCCCCCATAAATAAAATGAAAATATTTTATTATTTATTTATTTATTGTAGCAAGCTATTTATATTCATGACATCACAAGCACACGACTCTTCTTTTAAACTCCTAGCAGTGAGGACACGTTGCTACGATCGCTGTATTCACGCTGTGATCCGTATACTGCAACGCTGTCATTACTAAACGAGCGCTTTTCGTGCGTCGGTATCGTCTTGCGAAGCCTGTAACACATAGTAAAAAGCTACCAAAAGAAAGAAAAACAGTCCCATAACATAATATTTCCTGTCTGATGGACGATATTTCGTGATTTCGACTCGATTTAACACGATTCGAGACAAAGAAGTTTCAATTTAAATAGGACGAAACATTAAAGTATTTCTACGGACATTTGTCCACCAACACACCAATACCCCACCCCCTACCACCAACCACACACACACACACACACCAGACCAACCTTTATCTTCCAAACACAGACAAACACCTGACACTGCAGGCACAGCCACAAGGCCAGGAAGTGGTGTGGGGGTAGAGATAATTCCTTCACCTGCATGTGCGTGCGCACACACACACACACACACACACACACACACACACACACACACACACAAAACACACAAAGTCAGCCACACCTACAGAATATCTATCCTCCAGACACACAATGATGGTTGCATTCTTACACTGACTCGCACACAAAAACAAGTCACTGGCATTTTTATGCTACGTTACTTATCACACTTTAAAAACAACAACAACGATGTTCAGACAGACGAGGAATAAAACGCTCGCTCTTACCAGACGCTGCTACTGTCATATCAGCTGACTAATTTCATTCAGTGTTATCGGTAATAAAGACTGATGCTTGTGCTGAAATATTTCCCTTATATTAATCCTTTACCTACTAAACTCAAAAGCTCAGGACTTTAAAGCTCCAGCACTCCTGTGTTTCACTGCTGGGCACCTGAGCACTGAAGGCCCTGAAGCTTTTCTGCCCCAGACAAAACCTCTCTCTTGCACTCTGGGCATTTCTTAGTACTTTTGTATACATTTATTATATATAGAATATTTCATATATATATGTATATATATATATATATATATATATATATAGTGTATATTGTGTGTGTGTGTGTGTGTGTGTGTGTGTGTGTGTGCGAGAGAATGAGTGTGTGTGTGTGTGTGTGTATGAGAGAGTGAGCGCGCGAGAGTGTGTGTGCGCGAGCGCGCAGAGCGACGCGAGCGAGTGTGTGTGAGTGCGTGTGTGTCTGCGAGCGCGAGCCTGAGTGTGTGTGTTGTGTGTGTGTTGTGTGTGTTGTGTGTGTTGTGTGTGTGTGTTGTGTGTGTGCCTGCGCGCGCGCGCGCGCGTGTGTTGTGTGTGTGTGCTGGTGCGCGCGCGCGAGCGCGCGGCGCTGTGTGTTTGTGTGTTTGTGTGTGTGTGTGTCTGTGTGCGCTGCGCGAGCGCGCGCGTGTGTGTGTGTGTGTGTGCTGTGTGTGTGTGTGTGTGTGTTGTGAGCGCGTGCGCGTGTCGTGCGTGTAGTCGAGCGCGCGCGCGCGAGAGCGTGTGTGTGCTCCTGCGCGCGGTGTGTGTGTGTGTGTGTGTGTGTGAGTGTGTGAATGAGAGAGAGAGAGAGAGAGAGAGAGAGAGAGAGAGTGTGTGTGTGTGAGTGTGTGAATGAGAGAGAGTGTGTGAGAGAGAATTCAAATCCAGTTGATGACCGAGAGCCTAAATAATTTTTTTAAAAAGCTGAAACGATTTAGGAATTAATTCCTTCATTAATAAAACAAAGCCCTGAGAGACTGTGCAGTCCAGATAAAGGGAGCAGAATGACAGCAGCTTCTATGATCCAGATTAACACTGATATACGACACAAAACACAGTCAGTGCTTCACTGTACACAGGAAGGCTTGACGTATTCGGTCTCGCAGTGAGGAGTGTGCACGAGCCCAGGGCACTTTTAGCATTAAAGTCAAACAAGGTCAACTTTTCTACATCATCATTTTCCTAAGAAAAGCCCAAAGGCAATGACAAAAGAAGCAAATGGTCCCTGGCTGCGTCCTAATGACACGTACACACACACACACACACAGACATGCCCACGCCCAGCAGGATATGTAAATGCACTCTGGCAAGGAAAACGGATCCGGGGCTGAAAACCAAACACCGGTGAGGGCTAAAGACCATCTGAATTCTTCATTTCATGCTTTTTCACCTGTCAGTGGTGAGGAGGAGGAGGAGGAATGGGGTAAAGTTGAGGGCAGATGAAGAGCTCAGCATGACTTTTTTTTTTAATGACTTTTTTTCTAATTACTTTTTTTTCGTGTTAATAATAATCTCATAAGTTTACTGCAACAATTGATGACATTGTTATATCATCACAACAAACCTCGCTTAGGTACCAATAACTCTGCATCCCAAAGTACTTTAGAGAGAGAGAGAGAGAGAGAGAGAGAGAGAGAGAGAGACACAGAGGCAGAAAGACAGAGGGACAGAGGCAGAAAGACAGTGACAGAGGCAGAAATACAGAGAGGCAGAGAGGCAGAAAGACAGCTTCTTGATTTGCTGCTCCTTCAACTTTTCCCATTACAGAAAAAAAAATAATAAATCCTGTGTCAGAACACACACACACACACACACACACACACACACACACACACAGCTAGCTGTTAACTAGAATAAAAGAAAATAAGATCTAAGGTATATTAATATGTTAGAGTATATATCAGGGGTCCTCTAGAGCAAATTAACCAACACCTTCTGACCAATCAGATACCATCAAGTATCGTGTTAAAGGTTTATTGACGTATATCTCAAGCTTCACGTACTTCATCAATCATTTCACACGGCTATGATGTCCCTAAGACACTGGCATATGGAGGATCCAGCTGGGGGAGCTGTTGTAACACAAGTCTTCCTGCGCCGAAGGTGAGAGAGAGCGAAGGAGAGCGAGAGAAAGAGAGAGCGAAGAAGAGCGAGAAAGAGCGAGAGAGGGAGAGCGAGGAAGAGCGAGAGAGAGCGCGAGAGAGAAAGAAAGCGAGAGAGAAAGAGAAAGAGCAAGCAAGAGAAAGAGAGAAAGAGCGAGAGAGCAAATGCGAGCGAGAGAGAGAGCAAATGCGAGAGAGAGAGAGAGAGAGAGAGAGAGAGAG
>NC_062540.1:17999281-18050272 GCF_022655615.1 Tachysurus fulvidraco
TTTTTTAAGTTTGAACTTCATGTAGCGTGTGCCTATGTCCACCTGACTCTCAGTGAGCAGTGAATTAGCTCCAATGTTAGCTGGTGCTGGACAATTGTTTTGCATAACTCTGAGTACTTCTTCCACCACTGCTCAAATGGTCATCTCGTGTTCACTCCTCTCTCTCTCTCTTTCTTTTTTCTCCTCTCTCCTCTCACTAGGCCTTGTAAGTACGTGTGCTTTTTTGTCAAACATCGTCTGTAGACATACAGGACTTGTGAGTGTTGAGGAACTCGTGGTAGTTTGTTTATGCTACCTACAAGATTGTAGGCTTTGGCTGATTTTATTAATGACGTTTCTGTGTTTCTTTAGAACGTAAGATGAACGATGAGATAGTTTACCTCCGAGTGAACGTAACATTTATTAACAAGACTTCAGTGAAAAATTAAAAAAAAAAAAAAGCAAATCTCGCAGAATAATTATCACTTCACGCTTCTGTTTGATCTGTCTGAAAACAGTTGGGATTGAACATAGAGTGTGATAATGACAATGTTCCAAATTGGATGTTTAGCACTTGATTCAAAACTGAATCATTTCCACCACCGCTCGCCTGAAACCAATAATCATCATGGCATGGTACTGAATTCACTTTTACAATTTAAATGCAGTTTTCACAACTAGCATCGCGATATCCGTAACACCGATGTAACGTCGTGTTTTCTGATTTCTGCACTGTTTTCTTGGCCAAAGTGACAAAGAACAAAGTGATCGAGTTTCTTAATCTTAATAATTATTTTCTAACTTTATTTGCTCTCTTCTTTCATACTTGCATACAATCATCGTTAGACCTCAGAAGTGCCTTACGTTCCCAGGCAAGCGTTAGGCCTGTCTCTCGCGACCTTCTGTGCTTGCCGACTTTTCAATCCTTTTCCATTCTGGGGCCTTGCTCACTCTTTTCGCTCTCGCTCTCTATATCACACTTGCTTCTGCTCGTCTCGCGCCTCGCTCCTACTTCTCGGTGGTTTTTTGTTCTCCTGATCTCTGTTTACTCTGTCTATGAACCCAACTCACAATACCCAAGTGTAGAGTTCTATAATGCCAGACCCCCCTCCCCTCCCTTTCCTCTCCCCTCCCTCCCCTCCCTTCTCGCTCTCTTCTCTCTCTCCTCTCTCTCTCTCTCTCTCTCTCGCTCTCTCTCTCTCTCTCTCGGGTCTCGTCTCTCCTCTCTCTCCGTCTGCTCCCTCTCTCTCCTCTCCTCTCTCTCTCTCTTAATTCACAAAGGGGAACACCCAGAGAAGTGGTTCCCCATTTTGTTTTTTTTTTGCCTGTGGTGAAGGGGGGTGAGGGCGGGAGGGGTGCTCGGCTGTATCTTCCCCTCTTGGTGCTTAAGTGTTTGTGTGTTGTAGAGTTGTGAGACCTACTTGCTGATGCCGACGCGAGAGTTTTCTCATGTTGTCACTGTAAACACTGAGATATAGCTTCTGAAATCTCCTTACACTAACAGGACGCTGTCTCCGTCGACTGTATTTGAACTGTCAGCTCCAATCTTTCGCAATCTGTCCACTTCTACGTTGGGACCATTCTATTATAATTTTACAAATATTAGTATGTTTTGATGTTAACCATCAGAATAGTTTGTTTCTTTAAGTAATGCTAAAAAACATGGTGCTCAACTGTGGTAATAATATTCCACCACACAAACACGCTGCTTCTCCTCGAAACCGTGCACAAGCCTCATCTTCTGACTCACACCTGGCACAGGGGAAACTTTTTTTTTCAACATAAGGATTGTTACCTTTTCAGCTCCACGTGTTTGACACATTGCACAGAACATTAGATGGTTTATCGACAAGGAATGGATGTAATAAAGCTTTTTTTTTTATTTTGCTTACAAGTCTCTCTGTTTCTCTCATGCGTGTTTTGTGTGTGTAAATATCAGCATATCTTTTTCACACTCTTTCCAACATCCACCCCTCTGCTCTCCTCTCCTCTCTCTCTCTCCTCTCAGTCACCTCTCTCTCTCCCTCCTCGTCTGCTCTCTCCCGTCTTCCTCTCTCTCTCTCTCTCTTCCCCTCCTTTCTCCTCTCTCTGTTCACTCACTTTAGTTTACTCCGTTCGTATAACTTCTCCCTCAACAACGGAACTAAAATACTCATCTTTGGTCTTTAAACACTGACAATGTTTATTTTTGTTTAAATTGACTTCTGTCTAAACCGCACACACACACACACACACACACACACACCCACCACCAACCACACACACACACACACACACACACCACACACACAGCACACTGTCTGCACAAAGCTGTTAGGCCGACACACACAGTGTTTTAACCAGTTCCTACCAACTTTCCTCACACGTATACAGAATTACAGAACATTTGGATTTTGTGCCTCTTTTATATGTATTATATAAGTTTTTCCTTAATTTTTATCTTTTATTCTTTTTGTTTTGTTTTTTTTTTTTTTTTTTTTTTTTTTGTGTTTTTTTGTTTGTTTTTTTTTTGTTTTTGTTTTTTTTGTTTTTTGTTTTTGTGTTTGTTGTGTTTTTTTTTTTGTTTTGTTTTTTTTTTTTTTTATTTTTTTTTTTTGTGTGTTGTTTTTTTTTTACGTTTTTTTTCTGTGTTCCGTGTCCTTTCACTTTTTTTTTCATTTGTACCCCAGCATTTTACGCAACCATTGACGAGACCACACCACACTAATCTCTTTTTCATTATGTGTTTGTGGTGTGTGTGTGCGTTTGTGTGTGTGTGTTGGCGTGTGTGTGTGTGTGTGTTGTGTGTGGGTGTGTTCCACTGAGAAAATTTATGAAGTCTTCTAACCCTGCATCTCTTGCTTACAGTGAAACAGCCAGCATTCGGCTTTTTGCCTGCTCCCTACAGAATCTGACTCCTTCTGTGAAAGTCTATCTATTCTATCTTCCACCACACTCTATATATATTTTTGGATGTAGGTATGTATGTATCATTATACTTTAAAATGAAATTCCAAGTTGTTTGTCCGTGACTGTGACGTTCCAGACTTCCAAATATATACGGTCAAATACATATACGTCAGTGGTGTGATAAAAAGTGTGTGGCTTCCTCTGATTTTTGCATGTTTGTCACACTTACGTGTTTCAGATCATCAACAAATTAATAGTTCGTCCGAGATCACACAGTACTCAAAAGGAACATGCAGTTTTTTACTGAAGTTTCTATATTAAGGGGGAAACACAATCCAAATCTACATGGCCCTGTTTGAAAAGTAGGGTTGCCCCTAACACCTAAGAACTGGCTGGGCCCACCCTTAAGCAGCAAGAATCAAGCATCACGCGATAACTTGCGATGAGTTCGTATTACAGTCCTTTGCAGATATTGTCTGTAGTGTAGCACATTGGGTTATGCCACAGCATCTCATTAGATTCAGGTCAGGACTTGACTCGGCATGTCAGAGGTGACATGGCTGGTGGTGTTGTGGATCACTTGTCTGCTGCGGAACCCAAGCTCGCTTCAGTCTTGAGGTCACGAACACAGATGATGCAACATTGTCCTCAGCTGGTATAACAGGCAGAGTTCATGGTGTCCATTTCAGAGCAATGCTCCAGTCTGAAATGGCATAGCAAACAGCCCAGACCATCACCCTACCACCGCATATTTTACTGTTGATATGATGTACTATTTTCTGAAATGCAGTTGTTATGCCAGATGTAATGGGACCCACACCTTCCAAAAGTTAAACTTTGTCTCGTCCGCTCCACAGAGTTTTTTCCGCCCCAAAGGCTTGGGATCGTCAAGATGTTTTTTCGTCAAATCTGAGACGAGCCTTGTCCAAAATCTGAGACGACAAATATCTGCCATGCAGCCATTTTGGTGGAGATCTCTTCTTATGGTGGAGTCATGAACACTGACCTTAACTGAGGCACTGAGGCCATTGCAGATCTTTGGATGTGTTGTGGGTCTTTTGTGACATCTTGGAGGAGTCACATCGCTGCACTCTTGGGTAGGTAATTTTGGTCTAGTCTGTAACAACAGGGGGTGCAGACCTTTTTCACAGAGCCTGTAGGTTATTGTTTTTTGTTTCCCTTACAGTCCGTATAATATATATTAGTTAGCGATGTTTCTATGAGTAACTCAGTGACGTGAAGTCTGTCTGGTCTGTAGTATCGCATGAAGTGAATATCGCAATGAACGCTAAATCAAGATTTAGTATGGACTCACTTTATCATCGACACCAAAGAGGAAGGTGTTACGTCTTGTTAAAAAGAAATGTGCAAAGAAAGTACAAAGACAAAAAGTCACAGCCAAAAAACACTCACCTTGAGATAGTTATAGTGGTAGGTCTGATATGGCGAGGTTCTCTCGTGAGGAGCGACGTTGTTTCGCATGTTTAGAAGGAGTCTCCAGTGCTAGAGCGTAGTCATGTATGTACAGTATGTATTATGTAAAACTTCATCTACAGATAAAGAAAGCCTTCATGACAGCATTAGGAATGGAGCTTTTGTGTTCAAAAGATTCCCCGGGAAATGTAACACCACAAACTGGGTTTAATTTTGTCTTATTTAACGTTCAAGCCACAGTACAATGCTGAGAAGAGACTGCGGGTCGGTGGTACGTGTGGGGTGGTATCGGTAACCCTGTGTCACTTTAGCCGCATGTTTTTGCGAGCATCACATGACGAGTGAATGATCGTCACAGTAACAGCGCAGTATTTTTCAGTAGTTAAAGATTTACCACTTTATTGCTACATTTCTAGTTAATTTAATGTGGAGAAAAAGTTTTAGAAAATCACACTATTTCCCCATTGTGTATGTGTGTGTGTGTGTGTTGTGTGTGTGTGTGTGTGTGTGTGTGTGTGGTGTGTGTGTGTGTGTGTGTGTGTGTGTGTGTGTGTTAATAGAGTAGATGTCGTGTTGTTTAGTATTAGGTCAGAACCATAAAACAGGACTTGTGATAAACTCTTATCAGGGGGCACAGGTGTTCAGGAATCCCCATGCTACACAGCACACCACACACACACACACACCACACACACACACCACACACACACCACACACACACACCACACACACCACAACACACACACACATGCAATATTCCGTAGAAATGGGGTGTGTAAAAACATTTCCACCATATACTCAGAATATAGTGTGTATACTTAGAGAGTGAGATTTGTGTGCGTGAGTCTTTTAAGTATGTCAGGTGGCCTGCATTGATCTGTGGGTGTGTGTGTGTGTTGTGTGTGTGGTGTGTGTGGTGTGTGTGTGTGGGTTGTGGTGTGTGTGTGGTGTGTTGTGTGTGTTGTGTTGGTTCTGTGTGTGTGTGTGTGTTTTGTGTGTGTTTGCTTTGTTGCGTCAGCATCATTTAAGTATATAAAAGACTGGACTCGGCTGGTTGCAGGGGCACCAGGTTGATGGGTTGTGTTTGTGTTGTGTGTGTGATAGAGAGAGAGAGAGAGATAGAGTGAGAGAGGGAAACAAATATACGCGGATCTGTGGCGGACTTTGACGTGCGTGCGGGATTGTATCTCTGCGTAATATAGGTTCCATTCTCTTTTCATTCTTCTCATTTCCTGGTGAATGGAGTCTCCTCATCCTCGCCATGGCAGACACACATTGAACACGCCTACACACACTCGCAAACAAACACACACGCACGAATTTGGAAAGTCAATGGTTCCTTTGCCTTTTTTAAAAGTATTTATTTTATGAACAGGTTAAGTACAGACGCTCCTCAGATGTTCGAGACAAATACACTGCGATTTTCCAGCTCGTACAAAGAATTCACGGATCAGCTACAGAATAGTACTCATGGATATGTATCAGACATGTATAATAGATAATCGTAATTTTATCTCTGTAACAGTCTTTTTACAGGTCCCCTCACTATGAGTCACGTCCATCTCTCACAGTGATTCTATGCTGTTGTATGCGGTATGATGTATTATGTGTGATCTGAATGGAAATTTGGACTAGATTTTTACACGAATTAAATATGATTGATTCGAGACAGATTCGAGTCCAATGGTTTGGATTTCTTTGTTTATAGTGAGTAAAAGAATACTGGACAAATTATCTGACATATCTAATCACCAACAACTGAAATTTTATTTTTTTATTTCGACAAATACATTTAGTAATTTAGATTTTAAATCTAGATTTGTTAATTTAATTGATCAATTGATAATCGTTGCTTTACTTAATAATTCGTTTTTATTTTATTTGATTTATTATACTTCTTTTTTATTTAACAACACGACTTAATACTAATAATAAGTAATATAATCATAATAATTAATATAATAATAATAATAATTAATGGGCTAAGTATACCTTTCCTGCTTAAAAGTATAACAATACATTTTTATTTTCTTATAAATTCAATCTAACTAATATAAATTAGTATAAGAAATTCCTTGAATTCATTATAAACATAATTCTAAAATAGAAAGTAGACCAAAATAGATCAAATTGGCACAGATATTATAGAAATATTATAATTTTTCTGTTTAATTTGTTATAGCAGGGACCGGTGGCTTAGCGGTTAGCACATTCGCCTCACACCTCCAGGGTGGGGGTTCAATTCCCGCCTCGCCTGTGTGTGTGGAGTTTTGCACTGTCTCTCCCCGTACCTCGGGGGTTTCCTCCGGGTCACTCCGGTTTCCTCCCCGTCCCAAAGACATGCATGGTAGGTTGATTGGCATCTCTGGAAAATTGTCCGTAGTGTGTGAGTGTGTGAGTGAATGAAAGTGTGTGTGTGCCCTGTGATGGGTTGGCACTCCGTCCAATACTGTAATGTATATATATATATATATAATGTTTCATTGTCCTGTAATGTACTTGGACTGCTAGTGAAAGTGTTTTTTTTTTTTTTTTAAGACGACCGGTGCTGAAAAAGTCACTAACATGGTCGTTAAGTGAAAACAGAAACGTGATGACGTAAGTGTTTTGAAGGCTCACATCCTGACAGGATAATACACAAGACGAAGTAGTGCACCAGGATACAACGCTCACACACACTAATTAGGCCTCAACGTTAGAGACAGATCAGAGCTCACTTGCTCCCTGCTAATGAAGGTTTACTGCCTGCCCTCAGGGACACTCAGAACTTTTTTCACCACCACTGCCTGGAGTGTTTGACTTAGCTTTTGATGATACAGAGGTGTTTTGCCAGTGTAAAAAAAAATGAAGGGATGAGGGGGGTTGTGTACGCTGGATCATCAACTTCCTCCAGGGATAGTAGTGGTAGTTCCAGTTTGTGGTCACCTGCTTGTGTGGTGTGTGTGTGTGTGTGTGGTGTGTGTGTGTGTGTGGTGTGTGTGTGTGTGTGTGTGTGTGTGTTGTGTGTGTTTTATCTGATTTTACAGACTGATATGCACTACTACCATCATGCGAATTACAGATGATGACTGCCCGTGTTTATTTTGTGTGCAGGTTACTGCTTATTTAGATTTGACTGTGCATCTTCTAAAATAGAGGGTGTCCCAGTGTCGCTGTCGGACGAGTAATACAAAAAAAACACATCTTCGTCATCTTTACCTTCTCGATATTCAAAGAAACGGACAGCGCCTTTTTGTTTTTTCCTCAATGTACAATCATTTTGTAGACGAGGCAGAAATAATGTCTGACTTATTCAGATTATACCATTTTGAGATAATCAAGGTCACTTTAAGGTCACGTGTAAGCATTTCACCCTCTGATGTCATGCATTGAGATCGGTATCACACTATAACTACATACCTCTGGTGTTTTTAGAAAACATTTCTCTAAAATTATGTGATAGTGAGATTTTTCCCTACCTTGAAAAACACTGTGCACATAATCATAAAATAATCAATAACTACAAATAAATACGACTATCATTAATGTATACACATAAACTTATCACGAATAATAATAATAATAATAATAATAATATAATATAATAATAATAATCATAATAATAATAATAATAAGTAGAAGAAGTAGAATCAGCAAAGGAAAAGGTAAAGAAGACAAACAATTTATTACACCATATACTAATAAATTTTAATCTATGCTGTAAATAAATAAATAATAAATAGATAGATAGATCGATCGATAGATAGATAGATAGATAGATAGATAGATAATAGATAGTAGATAGATAGATAGTGATATGATAGATATAATATTAGAGTAAACACTATCATTACTTTATAACTTTAAAGAAGAAGAATTTAACCATTAGTATTACTTTATAATGCATTTTAACTTTACAATAACATTTATCTTACTTATTACTGTCTTTACATAACATTCTGCATATTTTACTAGATATTTATCAACCTCCATCAGTGTTTTTATCTGTAAATTGAGTCAATTTATCATCTGGATAAGTGCAGAAGCTTAAAGTTGAGAGCAAGCTTCTTGTCTTTAAGAATGTATGTAACGTTGGAAGATGAAAAGAAGAAGAAGATGAAGAAAAAGAAGAGGATAAAGAGAAGAAGTAAGAAGACAGAAGAAGACCAGAAGAGCTAAGAAGAAGAGAAGAGAAGAATTAGCCTTTATACAGTATGTCCTCTGTCCCAGCTTGTTAAGAAGCTCAGGACCAGCCGTTATATTGCACCTCCTCCCAGCAGAAGCTTGTTTCTGTGACATAAGAGAAAATATTCTGCAGATTTATTGTGTTCTTATTGTGACTTTTTATCCTGCAAATTAATATCTCACCATTATCATGATGCACTTCCATGATATTTATCTCACGAGAGCACAGAGTATTGGAAACGGAAGCATTCAGTCATAATTGTGTGACATTAATAATTAAATCCGAGATAATATGAGATAACAATAGAACCTAGCTGCCATTTTTCTTTTGGTGAACGAACTCCTAAAAGTTCTTTGCTTATTGAGACTCGTTAAATAACTATAATGTGATGAAGTGATAGTTTACTGTGATGAGCGTAACTTCTGTAACTTGGCCTTATTGTATTTGATGCACGTTGACTTTACTTTACTTCTTCACCATTCTGACCTGCTTCCTGGGTCTAAACTGTTTACATCAATTATTATCTGTCTCTGGCATGTTGGCGTATAAATGTTTCTGCTCTCTCATGAGCTAACTGTCAAACAAACGAATGTCGAAGCTCGTCCAAATCTCTGGCTAATCACACACACCACACACAGCTGTCTCTGTAACTCTCTCTCTCCATCCTTCTCCTTGTCCTCTGTTGGTCTCTCAGCCCCTCTCTGGTGTTATCTGCTCAATCTGTGTGGGTTTTCACTCCGTATCAGAGCATGTGTGTGTCCGTTCACGTGTCTCTATGCTATCGGAGAGGTTAAGACAGGGACAGGTCTTACGCTTTGCTTTCTATCATTCACACAGCATCTGTCACCTCGATCCCCCACTTTCTCGCTCTCTCTCCTCTCTCCTCTCTCTCTCCTCTCTCTCTCTCTCCTCTCTCTCTCTCCTCTCCTCTCTCCTCCTCTCTCTCCTGTGGCTGGGTGGGCTTTTCATTCACAACCTTTTTTCCTTATCTTTCACATTTGCTTTTTTCTTAGCACACACAGATATTAAAGTCTTCCAATTTTGTGGAATTAATTTGTTGACATCCGAAGCTCGTAAAAAAGAAAAAAGAAATTGTCTGTGAACAAAAACAATACAAAGAAAATAACATGTTTCATCTGTCCCATCTTCCCTTGTGCATCAATTTACCTCAAATCAGGCTAACTGTTATTGTTTTAGAGAGAGAGAGAGAGAGAGAGAGAGAGAGAGAGAGAGAGAGAGAGAGAGAGAGATGGAAACAGAGAGAGAGCTGAGTTGAGAGGAGCTCTCCTCTCTCCCTTTCTTTCTTTCTATCCTATCTCTCCCTCCTCTCTCTCTCTTTCCCCCTCTCTCCCTCTCTCTTTTTTTTTTTTTTTTTTCTCTCGCATTCTCTCTCTCATCTATCTCCTCTCGCTCCTATCTCTTCTCTACCCTCCCTCTCTCGCGCGCTTTCCCCCCTCGCTCTCTCTTTTTTTCTCTCTCTGCTCGCTATCGCGCGCGCGCTTGTCCCCCTCTCTCTCCTCCCCCCCCCTTTTCTCTCGCTCTCTCTCGCTCGCTCCCGCTCTCTCAGTGATGAGAAGAGAGAGAGAGAGAGAGAGAGAGAGAGAGATGGAAACAGAGAGAGAGATAGTGAGAGAGAGAGAGAGACAGAGAGAGAGAGAGAGAGAGAGAGATGGAAACAGAGAGAGAGAAAGAAAGAGAGAGAGATTGAAACAGAATATCTAGGATCATTTGATAAGAGATATATATATATAGATCTAGATGATAAGAGAGAGAAGAGAGATAGAAATATGAGAAAATATTTAAACACATAAGATAAAGAAATATATATATTTGAAAAACATATCGCTATATATGTGTGTTTGTGTGTTGGTGTGTTTTTTTTTTTTTTTTTTGTTTTTTTTTTTTTTGGTGTTGTTTGTGTTGTGTGTTTTTGGTGCGCTCTCGCGCTCCCGACGCCGCTCGCTCGCGAGCTCGCGCGCGCTCGCGCGCGCGCTCTCGCCTGCCCCCTCCCTGCTCCCCTTGTGCCTCCGCTCTCGCCCTCCTCTCCCTGCGCGCTCGCCCCCCCTTTGTTGGATGTTCTTACAGTAAATTAAATGCATCTTTAAATATGAATAAACATTAAAAGTATCAATAAATGGATAAAAAAGTGTCATTCTTTAATAAATATTTAATCCTTAAATTGCTGTGGTGAAAGAGGAAGAACGCTCTTCAGGACATAATGTTAGGCGAAAATATTAAATTCAGAATGTGATTATTTCCCTTCTCGACATAACTGAACCCCTGCTTGTGTTTTATTGAGTTCAACTGACCTGCATATCAAGAAAATCTGAGTTAGTCGTCAGTGACCCTCAGGGGCCCGTGGACTTTATGAATCAGGGGACTGTCCTATGTAAAGATGCAGTAACAAAAGAAAAAAGCCTTGTGTGGGTATTTTTTTTATTGCTGAGCGTCCAGGATTCACAACAGAGGGGTAAAAACTCTCAACTGACATTGTCACTGAAGCCAAATTCACACCGAAAAGCAGCCTATGCTCATGACTAAAACACAATGAGTTAGGAACTACTCTAACGATTGAGGAACTGAGAAACAAGGAACTAGGAAACACTAGAACTACATCAACCAAGGAAAAAGGAAAACCAGGAAAACACAGTCGTCTCTGTCGTTTACTGAGAGTAAAACTTGAGAATTCACTCACAAACAGCATCGTATTACACGACCACATCACCGCAACAGGTCGCCTAACGTTAACTAGCTCGCTAGTAACCCGGAGCTGCTGAATAATTCATAGTCATGACTACATAATATGTTTGAATAGTAATAAATGAATACTAAACTGGAAGCTCTTAGGATTAACATTACACAGCTGCTGCTGGAGAGGTTTGATAAACATTACAGATGAGCTAGCTAATCAGAAGTGCTGCCTTTTGCTAACAGGTGAGCTAATAGTTTAGGTTTCATTCACGGATACTTTTAGATAGCTTGTTAGCAAACTAGCTATAGTAACAGTTTCAAAATTTAACAGGATCCTAATATTACTTCGTTTCCTAGCAAATACGGCTAGTTATTCAGCATAAAATCAGTACTTCTGGAACAGATGTTGTAAATTATTTATGCTAGCTTAGACAAGAAAATACAGCAAATTCAAAACAGAACAAAAACAACAACACTGTGATATAATTAAATTGTCTATAGTATTAATAAACAAACAGAAAAAACTCCTCCCCGTTTATTGAAGTGTTTCAACAATTTAATCAACTAAATATTATAGTTGATTTTTTTTATATATAAAAATCAACTAAAATATTGCATTCATAAACCACTTTATCATTTTTATTACTACTCATTTATGGCCTTAGCTCTTCTCTAGAGTTGCATACAACGGAACAAGGGCCCGGCAGTGGCAGCTTGGTGGACCTGGGACTTGAACTCACAATATTCTGATCTGTAGTCTAACACCTTAACCATTTAGCTGCCACATCCTCCAAAACTCATTTCACCTCATGTACTCTGAATTTTAGAACTGTTTTAATATAAAACTAAATATCATCACTGTCTAAGGGTTCTACACAGAAGGAACCCGCCAAGGAACCTGCAGGAGTATAGTGTTTGCCTCCCTACAAACCCTACATAGCGTACAAATAGTGTACATAGTGTATGTTTTGAGGCTTGTTCTGCTCTTCCGTGACTCTTAATATCGTTCTGGTAGCAGAGAATGATCAGATCCAGTGCAAGCGATGAAGATAAATATGAAGATGAAAAAGGAAACATGATGATGATTCTTATGAACTCCCACGGTTTGGTTCACTAATGCAAAACTTTACCACCGGGCCACATGCAGCACGATCCAGTCTGCCGAGGATCGTCTTTTCATCCAGCTCGTTCAGTTAGCTAAAGACATGTGGATTAGCACGTATTGTGACGCGCTAGCTCGTTGGTTATAGTTTTATTTATTCATGTGAACAGAAGGTTGTGAGGGGCTGCCAAAAAACAACTGTGGGGCCTTTTACAAGATCCTTAACTCTCAACCGTCGAGCCACGGAGCATCCTGACTTTCTACTACTTTGCTTGGAACGATTATCACACGTTATTTACCTGTCTTAGCACTTAACACTGAATGTGTAAAAAAGAAACAAAAACTATTTTCTTTAATATTATCCCACAATTTTGTTGTATTCTTGAGTCTGATTGGTCAGAATGTTCTATAACGTTAGATCTCACAGTAATACGAGCAACAGATATTATAATGACGTGCTAGTTCTAATACGGTATAGTTTCCACGGTAACAGTTCATTCACAGGGCTGATGCTGTATGGAATCTAAAATGTTTGGTTATATGACAGAAAAATGTTACATGAACATGCCACAACACGTGAATGTTACTGTAAATAGTTAAAATGGTTAAATTGTGGAATCAGAGAAATAATGAAAATAAGAAAGGAACTCACACCCTATACACTATACTCTGACTCAGCTATAGCGAACATGACAAAAATAAGATTGTCCAGTGATAATATTTTACAGAATAGTCTGATTTATTTAGAATTTCCTATTATACCGATACAATAAAATAAATAGAAGATTATTCAACCTATTACTAGACACCTTTTCTATTTAATAATTATTATAAGATATTATTTCTAATATTCTCCAAAGAAAATAGATTAAGTCAAGGTTGTAATGAGTCAACCCATTTAAAAATAGTGTGAATAATCTCAGATTTAGTTATTAATAATTATAAGTAATAAGTAATAATTATCTATTATTATTATTATTATTATTATTATTATTATTATTATTATTATTATTATTATTATTATTATTAGGTGATTTTGTCCATATTCAAGATATTTTCACTTGCTGAGATTTCATTTTTGCAGCATCATCAACTAACCAGAAATCCCTTAAAATCCCAAATCCTTTTATCCAAAATGAGGCAGATTATAATCCTCTCATACAGCTAAGTGTTTAAGGATTAAGGGCCCAACAGTGGCTACCAGCCTGGGGGACTGGATTTTATAGCCTTGTGTTCATCTTGGTGAACAAAACTTTAAACCTAGACCTGCTAAATCTTGGGGAAATTAGGCTTAATTGGTTCTTAAAGCTTACAAATCTCTGAGCTTGATTAGTTTTAAACCCCTCTTTAACCCCTTTATAAGATAAAGAATAACTTGCCGTTTCTCTGCTGCTAGAGCAGGAAATATTGTTTGAACATTCAGTATATACACCGGTCGGTCGGCACTGTTTCTGTTACTGTTTATTGTCTTTTGTGTATTGCATTTTTTGTACTTTTTGTATTTTCTTGTAACTTTATGTCTGTACTGTCTTTTGTCCTGCACTGTTTTTTGTCCTGCACTATTTGCACCAGGTTGCACAGTTGCACTTTATGACTACTTACATGTCCTTAGCCCTGTCTTTGTTTTATGTAGCACCTTGATCCTGGAGAAACGTTGTCTCATTTCACTGTGTACTGCAACAGCTATATATGGTTGAAATGACAATAAAAGCTTCTTGACTTGACTTGACTTGACTGTGATATGGTGAACTTTTCTGGAAGGAGTTTCCAGTGTAAGTGATGTACAATTCAAAGGAAAAGCCATAAGTTTTCAGCGGAAGGAAAAGTTCAGAGTATGCTCTCTGGTTGGGTAACAAGGCAAGGCACATTTTTTCCGTCTTGAGGGATAAGTGAAAGAACGACTGTGTGTAGCTAATGTAACATAATCGATAACGTCAACTAACTTGTTCAATGGACGCATGACACGTCGTTGTCGAGTTGAACAAAAAATTTTAGGGAATTTGGTAGACAGTGTTATCCAGTGCAACTGGACACAATTATCTCCTCTATACATCTGAGTGTTAAGGGCCTAGTAGCAGCAGCAACCTAGCAGTGTTGGGGTTTGAACACAGCTTTCTGAACAATAGTCCAATTTCTGAACCACTGAGTTACTGCAAATGGTGATTCCTTTGTTATAACACTGCTCATGCTGTTATTAGAAGATAATCACCTTCCAGTTTATCCAGTTTATGCTTTATTCCTTGCAAAATGCCCAGCCGTATATAATATACAGTACATATAATACTTGACTTAATAACAAACTGTTTATTTCTTTAGCACTATTACCAATGGGTATCGTCATAAAGAAGTTTTACAGGTATATAAAATTCAGAATAAAAATGATAAAAATCAGAACCCATTATTAGTGTTTATTGACAAACACATCGCATACAACTTACTTAACTTTTGTTTTGTGTACCTTTTATTATTTTCATTTGAAATTTCCAGTTCACACTTAAAAAGCCTTAATGTGTAAAATTAATTGTATTGTTAATAACGTTAAATCATCAATGATTCATATGTTTTGCTATGCTGCTTGTGAAGTTTTAGAGTACACACACAAACACAGATGCACACACAATGTGACTGGGATTAGGTTGCGTTGTTTGTGCAACATTACACTCCAAGATCCTAAATGACAGATGCGTGTCAGCATTTACAGTAATTGTTTTTCATTGTTAACAGTCACACCATGCACATTTTCAACTCTCTCTCTCACACACACAAACACACACAAACACACACACACACACACACACACACACACACACACACACACACACACACACACACACACACACACACATCTACTTATCATGGGAGCTCAGCAGTATTGTACCTGCCAGCAGAGTGGGGTGTGGCTAATGGGCCTGACCACAGAGGAAATCAGCCTATTGTAATCTTCTCAGTGTTTTTGGCTGTGTGTGTGGGTGCTTGTGTTGGGGGTCATAAGGGAGGGGGGATTTAAGAGGTTTTGTGTGTTTGTGCACATGTTTGCATATGCGTGCGCGTGTGTGTGTGTGTGTGTGTGTGTGTGTGTGTGTGTGTGTGTGTGTGTGTGTGTGTGTGAGGGTTGTGAGAGAGAGGGTTGTGAGAGAGAGGGGGGTGGGAGGGCACACAGCAAAGAGGGGAAAGTGCTGCTTCTGCAACATCCGGCTAATAATTTATTGTGACAGGTTGAACAAACTGAATTTATGTGCCAATCTGCTTGCGACACTCCAATACCCTGTTTTAGAAAGAGAGGGAAAAGACTTGACTCATGCACAAGATGGGAGAAAATAGATGTGTTTTTCCACTGCTTACTGTGGTAGAGTAACCTCAAAAAATTAAATAATAAAAACTGCCATCCTGCAATAATTAATATATATCTGATTTTGCTTTTATATACAGTTCATTAGCCTACTGTTAAATTTTTCGACCCCTTCAAGATCTTTTCGATATTTCCATACGAAAACAAAAACAGACTCAACGGCACGATCCAGTCGGCTCGAGTATGCAAATTCCTTTAGGAAAATGTTGTTATCTATTAAACAGAACTGCAGAAGTTTGAAAAATAGAGAAAAGCAGCCACAAGAATGCTCTTTGTTTTTTGCCCAAAACATATTTGATTTTGATGATGATGATGATGATGATGATGATGATGATGATGATGATGATGATGATGATAGAGACTACTGGTGGGAGAAACCGTTGCTGACTGCAAAAGTCATAGAGTATGAATGACTTCATAATCTTCATGCTAATCAAATCCCAGAGGCTGGAGACGGGGTCAGGCTCAATTAAACCACGCCCACTAGTGTAGAAAAGTTTAATGGTTTAATAGTTCTAATTCCAAGAACTTTTCTAGCATCACTTTGTAGTCTTGTGTCTTATTCTAATAACATAATACTGCTAGAAAAATGATGTAATACAGGTACTGCGATGGCTATTTATAGATCGGTTATGATTAATTATCGACGATTCGTAAAAGATCGGCGTAATGCACCATTAGTGAAAAATATATATATATATATATATATATATATATATATATATATATATATATATATATATATATATATGTGTGTGTTTAATATGACAACTCGAGATGTTTGAAGAGTTCCCGCTTCACTGAATTTAAAATGGCTTAGTCAAAGTGTTTGAAAAGCACATTCAAAACCAACGTGTTTAACAATGAGGTCGAATCGATTCAGACTCATAGCAGAACTACTGTATGCCTGGCCCTTGCCTTGATCTTCAAAACGCTGTATAACTTTTCATATGCCATGACATGTAAATTCATACAAAATTGTTCTGCTTGAGCCAGTGTACAGAGTAGAGTTTATTTAGTGTGTGACCTCGACATACATTTGTTTTCTCCTCAGTCTTCATTATGACAACAGAGACGTTAACCTCATCGTGTATCTTTTTTTTTTTAATTTCTCCAACTTCATCATTATAATAGTAAAAATAATAATAATAATAATATGCTTGTAATATTGTCATGTTAAATAGTTGTTTGGGATTTCTATCCACAAGAGATTGATACACAGACCTCACTGGAATTGAACCTGATGTTAGCTAATGAAATGTCAAATGAGAATGAATCTTTGGTGAGTCATATTAGAGACAGATCCAACGGATGAATCTATTATATTGACCGTATTAATCATCAACAACAGTTACCACTGGCTAGCGTATGCTAATGTTGCTTGCTATTGCACACTGACTAGCTTGTTGCTACATACTATGTATACAGTATGGTCATGCAGAAAACGTATTAAAATTTCTATTGCTGATGACTAGCTTGTTGCTAAACACTACTCACCATTGCCCATTGGCTAGCTTGTTGTTAACATTACTTGTTATTTGTTGGCTACTATCTACTACTACTATCAGTTGGCTAGTTTGTTGTTAATATTATCTTGCTGATGTCTGTTGGCTAGCTTGTTGCTAAACTCATTGAGCTTCTTCATTAGTGATTAGTGTGTTGGTTAGTTAGTGTGATTGTTGCTGATGTCTGTTGGCTGGCTTGCTGCTAACATTGCTTGCTTTTGTTTGTTGGCTAGTTTGTTGCTAACATTAACTTGCTTTTGTTTGTCAGCTAGCATGTTGCTTACATTAACTTGCTGATGTCTGTTGGCTAGTTTGTTGCTAAACTATTAATTGCGATTGACTGTTTGTTAGTTTGTTGCTAACATTACTAGCTTTTGTTTGTTGGCTAGCTTGTTGCTAACATTACCTTTCTGAATTCTGTTGGCTAGTTTGCTGCTAAACTAATTGTGATTGTTCGTAAGCTTGTTGTTATCATTACTTGCTTTTGTTTGTCAGCTAGCATGTTGCTTACATTAACTTGCTGGTGTCTGTTGGCTAGCTTGTTGCTAACATTGCTTGCTTTTGTTTGTTGGCTAGTTTGTTGCTAACATTAACTTGCTTTTGTTTGTCAGCTAGCATGTTGCTTACATTAACTTGCTGGTGTCTGTTGGCTAGCTTGTTGCTCACATTGCTTGCTTTTGTTTGTTGGCTAGTTTGTTGCTAACATTAACTTGCTTTTGTTTGTCAGCTAGCATGTTGCTTACATTAACTTGCTGATGTCTGTTGGCTAGCTTATTGCTAACATTACTAGCTTTTGTTTGTTGGCTAGCTTGTTGCTAACATAAACTTTCTGAATTCTGTTGGCTAGTTTGCTGCTAAACTAATTGTGATTGTTCGTTAGCTTGTTGCTATCATTACTTGTTTTTGTTTGTTGGCTAGCTTGTTGCTAACATTAACCTTCTTATGTCTAGCCTGTTGCTAAACTAATTATGATTGTAAGCTTGCTGCTAACATTAACTTGCTGATGTCTGTTAGCTAGTTTGCTGCTAGCATTAATTGCTTTTGGCTGTTGGCTAACTTGTTTCTAACATCAATTGCTTTGTCCATTGGCTAGCTTGTTTCTAACATTAACTTGCTGATGTCTGTTAGCTAGCTTGTTGCTAACATTAACTTGCTGATGTCTGTTAGCTAGTTTGTTGCTAATATTACTTGCTGTTGGCTACCTTGTTTCTAAGCTAATTGCTATTGAGTGTTGGCTAACATGTTGCTAAGCTTCACTGTTGTCCATTATTGTACCTGTGCTGCAATTTTAGCCCCAAATGGTTGCAAAAATGATGTTTAATACAGTAGAGCAACATCGATATCCACTCAGGCCTAGTAGTACAACTAGGAGTACAACGTAGCTAACGTAGCTTTTAATGATTCACATGCTCTGACAGAGTGAACAAAAGTCATGCTTTCATGGACGCATCCATTTTTTTTTCACACATCAAAACTTCCAAAAATAACAAACACATACTACTGTATATATCCATTTCCCCACGATGTGAATGACCGTAATGGACCTGTATACTGATGGTTGATGGTTACTAAATGTTCTTCTTCTCCTGGACCTTATCAGTGCATGTGTCTGAGTGTGTCAGGACGTGCAGCTGCCTGGACATAACTGATACCTGAGTGGTATCACTGGTAAGATACTCATTTGTTTCACTTCTTATCTAGCATCGATTTGTCTCTAAAGGTTTCAGCTTGTCTCTTTGCTCCATTGGTGCACCATTTATATATAGTATAAACAAATAAAGTGTTTTATCGCCTGTCGAAAAGCTGATATAGACTCTATGTTTTTCCCTCTGTCTGATTAACTAGCACAGAATTTTAGCAAATGAAGATAAAATTTTAGATGCTTATGAACAAGCACTTGGGGGTTTTCAGAGAGCAGAGATGGGTTTGATATCATGGTTTACTATGAAGATGGAAAGAAATTGACAGTTTTTTTGTTTTGTTTTTTACTTTTTTATAAATATATCACCCCTAATACACTAGAGAAAAACAAACTCTACAAATTCTACAAAGTTCTAAGTGTCTAATTTTATCTGAGCTTAATATTAACCATCACCGTGGAGTGCGACATGACAAAGACATCCAATCATCAACAAAAACATCTAGAAATGATACATTTAATATAGTTAATATAATATTAATGATTATTAATATATTGAATTTTGCACATTTGGTTTCGTTTTTTATTTTCTTTACATTTAGTCCTCTCCAGTCCCGAATATTCCAAGGTACTCACACACCTACTAAGCAGATGCTCTTATCTTAAATACCTTTGCCACTATGCACTTGACACACTGGTATAATATTCTGCCCTTAAGAGCAATGAAGCAATTCAACAACATGCCAACAGGCCACCAGTCTAACATCTGGTGTTTTTGCTGAACGTGAGCTTGCCTTCGATCAGCCGTCTGCTCTTATCAGGCCTCAACTGTTTTTAGAAGCAACATAAAATATAGCATGATTACCTGCCAAAAGTGGAAAGAAGGAGGGGTGAGATTGACTGAAGTGTAATTTTAGATGCAGGTTGTTAGTGTATATGGAGTGCTCGTATGGGGTGATGCGGGGTGCTGATTGGACGAGGCGTGACAGGCATTAGTGATGTCATTCACCATCGGAAATGTTCTGTAGACCATGTTTCCAATGTCAAGGCTGTGAGTGTGAGGGCTTAAAGCTTATAGTAGTCAACATATGGGGTGCGTGTGTGTGTGTGTGTGTGTGTGTGTGTGTGTGTGTGTGTGTGTGTGTGTGACTAAGTGGAGGGAACTCTCTCTTTGCACCTGTGTTTTTGTTTTTTGTGTCACATAAGCTTGGTGATCTCACCCCTCCCCCTTTTCCCTCCCTATTCTCTCTCTCTCTGTCTCTCTCTCTCTTTTCTCATTCTGCCTTTCTTTTTTTGTCCTGTTCTCGCTTTTTCTCAGACAGAGAGCAGGTGTACAGGTCTTCAGAGAGGCTGTATGCGTATTCTGAAAGTCTTCTCATGTCTCTTCTTTGACAGGCCTTTCCGTTTCAAAGCCACAGCATACATATTCTCTCTCTCTCTCTCTTTCTCTCTCTCTCTCTCTCTCTCTCTCTCTCTCTCTCTCTCTCTCTCTCTCTCTCTCTCTCTCTGCCTCTCTTTTGCGATCGCTCCCTCTCTCATTCTATCACAAACACACACACATAAAATGATAACAGATGCTCTCACAAAAGACAGCTGAGACCGTAACAAAACTTTCTGAACAATAGCTCTGTTCGCTCTCACTTTTTTTCTCTCCTCTTCATGCTTTGTCATTTCTATAATCCTCTGATCAACTATAAATAGCTTTATTAGGTTTACCGTTATCCAACATGGCTTCTTAAAACATAACAATTACAGAAATGAAATGATGACAAAGTGATTAATGTGGGCACCTTTCTGGAATCCTGTCGTATTTTCACTTCAGTAGGCTGAGATGTGATCATCATACAGAAGTAAAGGATCACACATGAGGGAACGATGGCAAGAAAAAAAACAAAACAAAAGTTTACAGAGGTCCAAAGACCATAAGAGTGTCTGATGCTGCTGAGATTAAAATATCGTTATTTGTAAAGTGAAAGAGGTTTGTTTCTCACCTGCTCCACCAGGGAGGTTAATACTACATCGGACATTGCGCAGAAATCAGCATTTCCACCTCTGTAGCAAGCAAGAAGACTTTTTGTTTAGTTTTCAGCAAAATCTGATAAATAAGTGATCTGATACAAAACTGCTTTTATTGTCTATAGAGAAAAATATTGTGTTATCTTTCATACAGTGTTTTATTTAGCACCGTGGTCCTGGAGGAACATTGTTTCATACTGTATGAAATGACAATAAATGCTTTCCACACACTACTGTTAGTACTGTCTGTCTTTATTCATCTACACCTGTATATGTTATTATAGGATTTATAATCACTGGGAAGAGAACGCGTCTCCTTATGAGTCCGGTTTCCTTTTTAAAATGTCTCAGAATTTTTTTTCCTTTCCAACGTTCGCTGCTTCCGCTCACGCCTCTTCAAAGTTTCAGCAATCTGACTCTACATCCATGTTTATTTAAAGCTACTTAGTGACAATTTGCGTGTATGTGTCTTTATAGAGTCGGGTGATACAGGCAGCGTTGAGCAGGCAGGTGGTCACATCAGAGGGGATGTGAGAGCTGAGCAGCCGTAAATTTAGTCCCTGGTCTGAGCCAGGCCTTCGCCTCTGACAGCCACACAGGAAGAGAGTTATCCTCGAGAGACCTAACACGTCCATGCACTCTCTTAGCACCAATTCCTACATTCACTGTACCATCCCTTCTCACCCACAAGCTAACACACCCACACTGAGACAAAATTGTGTTTCCTTTAACGTTAAATGGGGCCATTTACCGTACTCTAGCAACACCTCATCATTTTCAGACACGGAAGCTGCAGAAAAGTGTACTGCAAAGAAACCTACTCGCCATACAGTACGCTTTATATTTTCCTAATGTTCATGGTTTCAGGATTCAGTAATTGCTACGGGTTTATTTAGAAAAAATAAACAATTCCCTGTGACAGATCATAGAAACATGACTGCATTCAAATACAATACATTTCCTGTAAAGTGGATCTTTCTGGGTTTTATTATATCGTATAGCAACACAATTTACCAACCGTTACAACATTTTATTACATAATTTCACACACACCGCAATCTATTTATCGTCACTTGAACGTCGTGAAAGTCTTGTTATCACGTATGTTACAGCAGCTTCACAGCTTCAGAGATAATAAGACAGAGAAAAAGAAAAAGAAAAAACTTCACCGTGTCAACAATCAGACGTTTGTCTTTGCTCGTGGTTGTTACCATAGAAACAACAACGTATTAGATCGGGCTCATAAATATAAACCCGTGATTTGAAACCCAAAACTACTGACACCGCTAGTGAAAAAACATCTGAGCAAACACATGGAGAATTCAGTAGCGCTACTGTACAAACACACACACCAATAAGAAGGCAAGGGGCGACAAGCATCTGTCAGTGTCCTGTAGTTAATATCTGTATGGCTTCATGCTGGCAAAATAGCAACAAACTCCGACTCAAATTCTATTAAAAGTTGCAAGTTTAAGGTTAAGGTTAAAATTGAGGGCGGGGTTAAAATTTGTAGATTTTCTTAACACCTCATTCCTCATAACCAACGAATTAGTTCTTGTAACTTAAATTTTTTTTTTCTTCACTTAAATTATTTTAATGTTGTCCAAGAAAGGCAACGGGAGAATATTAAATAAATAAATAAGTAAATAAATACATTTAAGGGGGCATGGTGGCTTAGTGGTTAGCATGTTCGCCTCACACCGCCAGGGTCGGGGTTCGATTCTCGCCTCCGCCTTGTGTGTGTGGAGTTTGTATGTTCTCCCCGTGCCTTGGGGGTTTCCTTCTCTGGGCCAAAGACATGCATGGTAGGTTGATTGGCATCTCTGGAAAATTGTCCGTAGTGTGTGAGTGAATGAGAGTGTGTGAGTGTGTGTGTGTGTGCCCTGCGATGGGTTGGCACTCCGTCCAGGGTGTATCCTGCCTTGATGCCCGATGACACCTGAGATGGGCACAGGCTCCCCGTGACCCGAGACGTTCGGATATGCGGTAGAAAATGAATGAATGAATGAAAAAATTAATTAAAAAAGAGTAAAATAACAAGCAAGCAAGTGAGAAGCAAGCACAAGCGAGATCTGATTGTGGTAGATGCCAAGGCCTCTGAGACGTTTAGAACAAGCAGCACTCCGGTTATTATCTTTTTCTTTTTTCTTTTTCTTTGAGTCACTTTTAAACACAACATTCTGGCACATGAATATTAATTGCTTGATTGATTGATGGAACGATTGATTGATTTTTCCTTTCTTTTAATGTCCACTGCTTTTTATAGTAATCCATTTTTCACCAATAATATTGATTGTTATTACATTATCCTCAAGGCATCTTCAAACATAAAAGCATTCAGGTTTTAATCCCTCGTTGAGGAGAGAGGTCAGAGGTGAATAGCCGGTCTGGTTTGGGGTGACAAGAAGGCTGTGGTAAAAAAAACAATCACCCTTAACTCCCAAGGGGAACAGAAAAGCAGTGAACAACGTGTCAAAGTTTGAAATGAACGGGTTATGTGAGGAGAGGACCAGAGCACCACAATCCTAAAACCAGAACTGCTCAAATCAAACACTGACCCGAGTCTGTACGATTTAACACCATCGGCTTCTTGGATACTTGCATTAACGATCCGGTGTACAGGCGGTCCTCATAAAGTGCCTGTTGTTTCTACACAGCGTGCAGTATCTTATTCTAAAAAAAAGTAATCTTTTTCTTTGACAAGTTGACAGGGTGACTGATGACCCTTGTGACTGATGATATTATTATGATTATTCCTGCGCAAATGTTGTCTCAGCAGTTTGAGTCCGGATGCCCCGGCGAGCCGCAGTAGCCCTTGATGAGGGGAAAATACCGCAGAGCCTGAGGCAATACAGTTAAAGGCATTTGCATGTGCAGTAGCCGGAGGAGTTTACGTATTGCAGTAGCGGATTAGATCGTTTATTAATCAGTACTCATGAGCTTTTCCCGTTCACACCCGACTTCTCCTGAACGTGCCATTATCAGCCGCCTCTGATCACTCTATCAGCGTGAACCGCTCTGTTTTATTTGAATACTCCAGACACTTTGCTCTTTCCCCTACTTTACTCATACCTGGCCTACGTACAGTGTGAACAGGAACAAGTGGGTTATCAGCATCAAAAGCTTTAAACACTTCTCTAGTACAATCTGGCAACGCTGCGTTTTAGCTTTACTGTATTTTTAGTGGCCTTGGAGCATGAGCAAAGGATAAACAGAGATTTTGGTAGACATGCTGAGTCAAGAATAAAGAAAATCTCTATGTATAATTAAAAATCATTTCAAATTCCTTTTGTATCTAATCTACACACATAGATACATACTGTACATACAGGCGGTCCATTTAAATTTAATTAATAGTGTGATTGGTTTTTTTTTTTTCTTTTTTATTATTATTATTAATCGGTGGCCACGTTTATTTCGGCCAATTTTTTCTTTACTCTAATTAGTCAAAACTTTAAAATAATCGAGCTATTCATTATAAACTGAATCGAAGAGTCACTTTGGAGAGTTTAAATTAAAAAAGTAAAGAGAAATTTAAATCTAAGCAGTTTTATTGAAGGAAAAAAAAACATCGGCATGAATATGTTTTGAATATTAAATACGTCGACTCGAAATTTAAATACGTTTTAAAAATTCATAAAGAAAAATTACCTTTTTTTTTTTTTTTTGGAAATTAAAAAATGTTGGAAAATTCAGAAATAAAGAAGCTACTATAAAAATACAAGAATATTCATAAAATAACATCGCAACCCACACAGAAGAGGTTAAGTGGATGCAAAAGGTTTGTCACTTTACAAAATAACACAGAAAACCACAGAAAGTTCCAAAAACACACTTTATTCACATGGCAGTTTAAAAAAAAAAAAAAAAAAGTCGTATTAAAAAAACGTGTAGAAAATGTCTCATGTATATAAAAAAAAAGTGTTTGTACTTTCCGCTAATACAAAAAAAAAGGCAGCAAATAACAAAAAACGTTACCGCTAAATATTTTTGATTGGCCACAACAGTCTTGGTATAAAAAGCATATAATAATATCACATAGAAAAAGGCACAGTTATTCAAAAACAAAAAATTCAGTGTTCGTAAAATACCGTCAACATGCTGGAGTATAAAAAAAAACAACAGTGTTATGAAATATGAAATTAAGTGTAAAGAAATGTCTCATCAAATCAAAAGCTCTTTTTTTTGTCACTGAGGCCTTTGATATGAAAGCACGCTTGGTAAACCTTTAATTTGTGTGGGGTTTTTTTTTGTTTGTTTGCTTTTCAGCTTGGTAGAAAATTGTTTAAAAAAAACAACAACACTTATTTTGTTCAATTGAAATTTTGCTTTTCTAGCTTTTGTTGATCGAGTGTAAGATAGTGCTGACAGGATGCTAATCGAATCCTGGGCGTTTTTTTTTTATATTATTATTAGTTTTTTTTTTTTTCAATTTTGAAATGGTAACACTTTGAAATGACGAGTGTCTCGTTAAAGGACACGCGTTATTTCCGAACTTGGCAATGTGAACTATGAGGCACTATCAGTGCTTTGGGTTACTTAAACATCTTTGTGTGATTTGTGAGGCAGCACTGCTGGGCTACAGGGGTGTAAATCATGGTAATGCTCGAAGGAAACACGCTCCTTACGGTTAAAGCACGACAGACTAAAAAATTAGCAGGATGCTCGAATACTGGGATCCAACACTGACAAATGCGCCCGTCATAGTTTTAATTATTCTTAATACAAAATAATAAATTATTACAAATTGTTATTTATATTAAAATCCATACAATTAGAGCCCTCATAGACAGTTCATTTTCCCACGTATAATACAAAATATATAATACAATATTATTCAGATATAAAAAGACGACAAACAGAATAGAAAAAGTAGAAAAAACAAACAAACAAACAAACAAACAAAAAAAAAAAGTTTCGTTTTCTTTGGTTGGCTGAAATCCAACACGGAAAAGCACAACTTAATTGATGGTTGTGCAGTCAAATGAATGGCTCTACGCCTCTCCCAAATCATGTACCACAATGACTCGACCCCGCCTAAGGAGCGGCCATGGAGTGTTTTCTCTTTCCGTTATTGTAGAACGATTGTCTTCTGTCTCTTGACCTCGCGCCTCGACACTCCCCGCGTGCCTCCTACCTGACCAGCGTGCGGGGGCAGAAGTTGTTGAGGTATTTGTGTGGCGTCTCAGAGGGCAGAAGCTGGTCCTCGGTTTTCCCACAAAGCACCTGCTCCCATGTGCCCACATGCTGAGGTGGATGAAGCCAGGAAAGAAGCAAAAAGGAACATAAGTGTCATCGTTTTATGACTTCATTTTCTAATACGACACCTGGATTCGCAGCCTTTTTTTTTACCTTTAGATTCCAATAGATCAATTTTTTTTTTTATGAATAACTTCCAGATCTTTTGAACTTTATTTTAACTTACATACACATACACTTTGTTTCTGTTTTGCTTTAATACACAAACGGTTAAACGATTAGAAGAACGTATGGTGTACGAGAAAGCGTACGCCGTGTTACAGTACCTGCGCCGGACTCGCCAGGGTCCTGCGGGGCACCTGAGCGGCTTTATGCGTGTCCTCGCTCTTCTCTGACGCAGGCAGCATCAACAGTGAGCTCGTCAGCAGGTCCTGCAAAGAGACATTACACAGACCACAACACACACAGAGGTCAAATATTACCCCATAAACAAACCACAGATGAACAGGCAGAAGTTTGTTTTCGTATTTCATCTGCATTAAACAAGTTCAAACAAAGGACAAAGGTGAAACGTCGGACCGGACGTTCGGGCGGTTTTGACGATATCGTCTCGTGATCTCGTCGTGATATCGAGCTTTAACTCGGGGGTCACTTTTTTTTTTTTTTAATTTGCGAATTTAGTCTTATAGACTTTATACGAGTGCTAACTGAGTCTGTAATAGATAGAAACGCTGCTGCATGCACGTCTTCCCCCGAGAAGCGTATTGTGAAACTTATTGCGATATCGATACATTTTTACAGTCTTATCGCCCACGCTAAGGCAGAAATAAAATAAGCTCGCTTACCGACATATTGTGTGTGGGGCCAGTTGAAGAAAAAAGCTGGGCATGAAGATTCTGTCCCTCCCACTGCAGACAAGTCGGTTCAACCTAAAGCACAATTCACACACACTCACTGTTTAATCTAACCTACACTTTGTTCTAGTCTAAATTCACTGCAGGTTACGTGACAGAACGCGTAATAATAGATATAAAGGTAGATGGAGGTATTGACTCACCTCTTGTTTAATCTTCTTGAGTGGAGGCTGTGCGTTATGTGCTCCTCCGACGCTCACTTCACATTCCTGAGGCTCCTGCTTAATTCCGCCGACTACCGCGTCTACAGGAGGGCTGTGAGCCTGAACACGGCGCACACGCTATTGACATTAAACCGCTAGAACACGTGTGCATAACAAATAGATGTTCAAACACACACACACACACACACACACACGTCTACACAAAATCTCACCCTTTTCAGCGGTCCGTATTTGGTGTCCTGCAGGGTCAATGCTGTTTTGAACGGAGTAGGCGTACGAGGAGAACACTCCATGATGGAGCGCCTTAGAGTCGGAGTCCTGAACCTGGCAAGAAAAAAAAAAAAGAAAGAAAAAAAAAAGTTGCATTGAAATAGTCGCGTGAGTGCTGATCGCTTTATCAGGATTACAGTATGTCACCGTACAGTATATTATGTAGATATGAAATAAGGTGCGTCCGTTTTCATTCTACCGATCAGATCGGTTTGGTGTAGAGTGAAAGATGGAGTGAAGTGTGTGTATAGAGTGAATGCAGTAATGCAGTAAAAACAGAAACTTACATATCATTCTCCTTCTGGTGGTGAAGCGAGAGGTCGGGCTGCAGCGGCTTCTGGGAGCACACGGCCGAGGGTGAGACGGGTAGACTCTGACTGTCCGAGTCTGGACTCACAGAAGCGTTTAAGAACTGCAAAAATAAAGAAGAAAGAAGAAGAAGAAAGAAAAAAAAGGTCAAGACTGTCAGACACACTTCATCACACACCTGCTGTCGAGTGTGTAAAGGAACAAACAGCCGCAGAATACACTTCAGAAAATGCAGCTGTGTTTTAGAAAGGTGCATGCAAGTTATGAAAGAAGATGTGAAAAAAGAAGCTTTGCTAATTTCCCCATCTCATGTAGGAATCTAAAACCCATGATATGATCTCATCTCTGCTCATAATGGTTTGTAGGCTGAATGCGAAAGGACAAGAAAATGTTCTTGCGCTTTGTGTTCATTTTCCAAATAGACAAATTCAACAGATTGCACTTGTTATTAGAAGTAACCAATTATTCAAATGTAAGCGTTTGAGCGAGAGACAGACGACTGGAAGGAAAAGTTTCTCGAGTTTAGCCAGTTTTGCGATCACTATGCGAAGATGGTGATGTTTGGGGAATGAAAACCGGTTCGGTTGTAGAGACGAAAGTGTAGAGACGAAAGTGTACAGGCATCTCGAGTCTTTAGAGATGAGCTAATGAAAAAAATCAGCAAGGAACGAGGGATGATTGATGACGTGTGTACTCGTCTAAACGTGACTGCTGCTTGATTAGGGTGACAGGAGTCACGTGATCGAGGTGCGATTCATAAGCAGGTGATTTGTTCGAGGGAAGGACTACTAGACTGGTTCTACAGTAGCACTACCGGTGACTCGGGTCTCTCGATGGTACCTGAGAGGGAGAAAAGGGCAGGCTGCTTGTGTCAGAACGCTTAGGCGTGGAGCAAGCGGACGTCGAGAAGCCGACGTCGTCGCCGCCGTTCGGGCTTGCAGCCTTATGCGCTTTAGTCAAACTCCTAATACGGATCTTGTCCTCCGATGCTGAGACGTTCTGAGAAGATCAGGATTATGCAGAGTGGAATTATTTAGCCCACTATTATTTAATAATATTTTATCATATTTTCCTCAGGACAACACCGATAAACTGATTTATACGCGTGTGAACGCATGTGTCTGACAATAAGCTCGTCCGGGCGGTGAAACACTCGCACATCAGTTAGTCAGAGTTATGTTCGTTTTCTTACAGAGTCGATGGCGTCCATGAACTCTGGTAAGGCTGCCAGGACTCCGCCGTTGCCCGCGCTGCCGCCGCCGTTCGTGCCGCTGCTACTGTGTGGGCTGTTTGTGTTGCCGTGAGCGCTCTCCTCTGGTAGGCAGCCCTGCTCCAAGGGCGGGGCTGGGACGGAGACAGCCACGCCTACGGAGGAGTCGGTCAGAGAGCCGCGACCCCATGTGTAACTGGCCATGGAGATCTGTGAGAGAGCGAAGAGAGTGAAAGAGAGAGTAAATTATGGAGGAAGAGAGGAGAGAGAAAGGGAACTTGGCTTGTTGAATGATGTGCTTGGGAGGGGTGGAGGGGGGGGATCTGTGTTGCACAAGGAGCTGAACAGAGTTTGTGGTGTGATAAGGACACATTGCATCACTTAGCCAAGCAGTTAGAATGTGAAATAGACCCCCAGATGCTTCCTCCAATTATTCACACCCACACACACACACACACACACCCACACACAAAAACACACACACACACACACACACACACACACACACACACTCACGGGTAGTGCTTGCTGTCCTTTCAGCTCATTCTCTGTCGACATCAGAAGCATCTCGATCTCCTTCACTCTCTTCTCTTTCTCTGGATCTTCTTCATTATAGTGTTTCTGGAGAAACGAGACCAGCCGACTTATCGACACAGGGGACGTGTCTTATGGCACCAAAATACACTTTTTAAAAGGAAATTCGAATCAGTTTAGAAAAGAGGTTTATTTTACCTGTATAGCTGCAGTGCCGTGCTGAGGGATGTTAAAAATGTTCAGCTGCAGAGCCAATGGAAACGGCACCTATACGACCCATGATGAAACAGATACATCATGATGACAGTCTGCTGCGTCACTGAGTCACCATAACGCTAGACGTGTGTTCGCGTCGCGTGTGTAATAATATGTGTCTGGTGTAGAATTGTTTATTAATCACTATTAGGAACATCCTCTATGTAAAAATGTATTCGTTTTTTTTACACAGATTTGGAATGTTATTAAACGATAACGCATGACGTATAGCGATGTAATCTCATTAAGTTCATTATTCTTCGACGAACGATGGACGGAACGGGTAAAACGTACCCGTTGTGGGTCGGAGATGTAGTACGGGTACTGGTTAGTGATGGGGCTGGCTGGCATGGAGCTGCTGGTTGGAGTGTGGCTGTAGTTGAGCAGGTGGGACGGTTTCGTGTATCCGCTGGTTATTTGTGATGAGCTGACTTTAGATGTGTGCTGCAGATAGCCTTCCTGTTCCACTTTACGGCGCATCGTAGAGTTCCAGTGGTTCTTTATGGCGTTATCAGTTCTGGGGATGGGAGGAGGATTATTAGACGGAGATCTACTGTAAACATGCAGACAGTAAAGTAACAAGGCAAGAAATATCACATCGTTCAGATTAGGTTTGATTCCTCTAACCTGCCCGGCAGCAGTTTGGCGATCTCAGCCCAGCGGTTGCCGAGTTTCTCGTGGGCCTGATAGATGATGCGATCTTCCTCCTCTGTCCAGGATGTCTTCTTTACCTCTGGGTTTAAGTGATTATGCCAGCGTTCACGACACTGCTTGCCGATACGCCCTTTTAAGTGCTTCGCTATCACTGACCAGCGTTTTGGACCGTACTTCTGCACCAGCTCGATCACCTGAAATGGACAGGAAGAGAGTTGTATTAGTAGAGGAAGGAAAGATGGAGCCAGCAGGGGGGCCAATACAAACACACACACAATCACACAAGGGGAACTTGAATTGCGCAAGTGTTAAGGCTGCACATAGATAGTGGTATTTAACTAAATATCTATAATATCCACCTGCCAATGACTTTCGACAGGCCATAAAGTTCAGCACCTGCTCCGTGCTCCGTACGGTTAATCATTAGTTCCACTCGGCAGCTCTATGGAGCTCTTTCAGACATGTTCACACTGTGCATATACAGTAAGGTGTAAGGTTGTCACATTCATTGTGTCTCTGCTTTGCCGTTTCATCGTGTTCAGGCAATGCACATACCCTCTGGTCTTCTTCTTTGGTCCAGGGTCCTTTAATGAGCTCTGGGTTGAGGACTTTCTGCCAGCGGTGCTGACACTGGACATCTGTGCGGTTCTGTAATTAGCAAGAATGGTTATGAGATTGTGGAAGTGTAATCGCACATGCAGTACGGCGTGTAACGAGGTCTGTAAATATCACTGACAGGATGTTGCTGGTGTGAATAAGCAAAGGTCGGTGTAAGATGCTCTGTTTGTGCTGTGTAATACGCTATGAGGATGTAAGTTATCATGTGGTTGGTGTTTTGGAGCATGAATTACAGAAGGTGTTAGACTGCTGAGATGGCTTCGTGTGTGGATTCCCCTACGAATGCTTCAGAAATGAAACCACCCCACTTTCTTATTCTCATTTACAGTGATTTATACAATGCAGATCGGTTTCTAAAATAAAACAAGTTGCCACTACAGTACGTGTGCTCGTGTGTGTGTGCGTTCGTGTGTGTGTGTGTTCGTGTGTGTGTCAGCAGGTGCACATTGGATTCTGAAACAAAGCAATTTCCCCACCCTACTTGGCACTCACCCAGACTGAGCAAGTCTAAAAGGGATACCCAAATATGCAAATTGTGTCATCTATACTACCTGAAGCTTCTAGCCATTCACATGCAAATACTTATATCTAACACACCTCACCTAGCCTGACCCCCTCCTTTAAGTCCCAAAACACACACACACACACACAAACAAACAAACGTACAGGCAAAAAGCTGGCGATGACTTTCCAATCTTCTGAGCCGTGATGTTCCACCAGTCTTTTCAACTTCTCATCCTGTCGAGAACAAGCCAAATATTACTCAGGATTAGAGAAGGACAGAAAATAATGCAGATAAAGATTTCTCCAGACTGCTCACTGTGTTTAATTTGCAAATCCTATTATATTTATGTGATTTTTTTTTTTTTTAAAAAGCACGGTTTAGCATTTTAACGGTGCTTCTGTGTACCTCTTCACGTGTCCATCGTGTTTTGCCGAGGTGCCGTTTGCCCGTTTTGGCTAATGGTGCATCGTAATCGTGATCATAAATCTCCACATCGTCATCGTCTTCATCGCTGCTGTAAACACTGTAGGAAAAGAGAAAGTGGGAATGGCAGAGAGAGAGAGAGAGAGAAAGGAGGGAGGGGAAGGGAGGGAGGGAGGGGAGGGAATGATGAAGAGCAATCAAAGAAGGTAAGTGGTAAAGTAAAAGGAGCGTGAGTGTAAGCGGAGGTCAGGAAAGCAGAAGAAGTGAGGGAAAGAAGGAAAACAAGTTTGGATGAGATAGAAAACAAAAGAAAGAGGTATAATGAGTCAACTATATGACCAGAAAAGAGACTGAGTATGACGTATGGCGAATTACAAACAGCCCCCTAGTCATAATGTCATGAATAATAGAAAAATTGAGCGATAACAGTCAAAACAAAAGTAAAGTGGATGAACCTGTAGTGCCAGCAGACTGAGAGAAACCTGTTCTGATGTTTTTGGTTTCCACAGATACACGCGAACGTGGTGCGGCCCTGTTTCCCCACCGCTGCGTGTTCAGACCTGCTCAGGTCCTGTCACAGCCACATGCTCGACTAACTCACCTGGCCGGCTCTCGGCCAATCAGAAGAAAGCGTGGCATGCGTGGAAGCCTGTGTTCACATGGCTTTTGTGTGACACTTTATGCACTATGTAAGCCTTGTGCTTATCATTACGACTTAGTGATAAAAGACAAAGAAGAGGTCAAAAGTGCTATATCATGATGACATTTAGCCCAAGAAAGAAAGTAAAAGGGGATCTTGGGGTTTGCCTATTCATTTTAGCATATACCTATATATTGCTGTTTTACCTCATTCTCATCAAGTGAAGACTGAAATGAGTGTAAAACGCGTGTGAAACTTGAATCTATGTTGTAATGCTGACTATATGACTTTATATATTACTCAAACCTGTGGAAGGATTAAACACCTAATTCGGCACTATATACATACTGTACATACATACATACACACATATACATACACAAATACACACACATAAATACACACACAGATACATACATACACACACAGATACATAAATACACACACACACATACACACACAGATACATACATACATACACATACACACACACAGATACATACATACACACACAGATACATAAATACACACACACACACACACATACTGTACATACACACAGATACATAAATACACACACATACATATTTTATAAATTCTATACTTTTTAAACGCCAATTACTTTGTTTAGAAGATTGAATTAAATGCACGTTCTCTCTCTCTCTCTCTCTCTCTCTCTCTCTCTCTCTCTCTCTCTCTCTCTCTCTCTCCGGCATGCAATCGAGTAGTGAGTTGAAACAAGTGCGCTCGTGCCACACTGACATTGGCGTTACTCGCGTGACCCCGTATTTCCTCCGCGTGCGCTCGGGTTTTACACGATTGACGCTTTTTAAAACCACCGAATCTTGCTCTTTTTTGGTTGTAGGAATGTCCTAGAATTATTTATTCTAAACATTTTGCATTAAAAGACAGAGAGAGAGAGAGAGAGAGAGAGAGAGAGAGAGAGAGAGAGAGAGAGAGAGAGAGAGAGAGAGAGAGAGAGAGAAAGCAATTCAGTGATATATCCAGGAGCTTCCACGTGATGCAAAAAAAGTCACAAAGTTTCTGCAGCTGAATGTTTAACGGGTCTGAATTAAAATTCGGTTAAAATAAAAACCGAGATTAACCGATTTAAACCCACAACTGGGTTCAGTTTAAGGTCAGACTAGACGGAGGCTTAAACGCAGCAGGTATACGTGAAGATATCTCGTTTTACACAAGTAACTTATTTCTTAAAGTATTTTCCCACCTGCATCAACCTCAACCTCAACCTCAACCTCATCCACAACTTAACCCTGACTGACCGACGGACCCGCGCGCGCACCGAATGAATGAACATTTAAATGAGAGCGCGACCACCGGCGCTCGCGCTGGCACTCACACACTCACCTGCCCGCAGAGCCACCTGTTCCTGCGCGAGCCTGTAGTAAATATCCTCCCGTAGCGTTTACTCTTCACGTGCAGTTCACGGAGCTTATAGCACACGTGACATTAAAGCGAAAAAGGGAACGATCTGTCGTTACAACGTATCAAAATCTCTCGTGCAAATAAGCGAAAATACACGGCATTTTTACGCGTGCGCTTATTTTGTATATTTATGTATATATTTGTATATATTATTATTATATTCTTACACGCACATACACACACACACAACAGCAGCATGCGTGCATCCGGCATTATGCGGAAAGTGCAAAAGTGCATTTAAAGCAAAAAAATAGAAATGCATGCCTACCTGTGTCTCGGTCGCCTCGCCATCCCGTGTGATGGAAGGTGCGATGAGAGGAGTTTAATGCGCTCAGTGCGCGCGCGTGTATGTGTGTGTGTGTATACGTGTGTATACGCGCTGGCGTGCTCGCTATAAGCTCCTGGTCTCCGCTATGACAAGGAAGTGGACTGACATTAAGCTCACATTAAGGGGGAGTGAGCCAGACTGTAAACACACCATCCATCAGACAAAGCTCTGGCACGGCCTCCCCGTTCCCTCCCGCTAAATTTGGCGCGTTTGTTTTGAGCGCATGCGCAGTGGAGTGAGCCTGGAAGCGCCAACTTGGTCGCCTGGTTGCGCTAAATTCAAGTTACACGTCGGTGTGTGTGTGTGTGTGTGTGTGTGTGTGTGTGTGTGTGTGTGTGTGTGTGTGTGTGTGTGTGTGTGTGTGTGTGTGTGTGTGTGTGTGTGTGTGTGTGTGTGTTTTTCAAGCTTTATTACTAGTCATGCTTATCGAGGTGAAGGCGGTAGCTTTAATGAATGGGAGTGTAGAGAAAGTTCAATGTTTTATGCGTCTACAATCATAGAATAAACTGTACACTAGCATGTATATTTATGGCATAAAAAATGCTTTGGAACGTGACATGAGGACATTTTCACATTTATCAAATCTACACTATCACTTTCGTTTTTAAAAAAAATGAACTGTTACCTAGTTCCTGGTAACTAAAAAGAAAGAAAGAAAGAAAAAACACATAACCAGTCTCTCCAGCTCTTTTCATATGGAAGTTTAATACACGTTAAAGTAGCTCCAGATGATGTCACCACACATAAGTTCAACGTTATGGTTTAATAAAATGTTTTGGTTTTTTTCGTCTTTGGTCATCTAACGATTTACGCATTTACAGTTATAGATTAGAAAAACTTGTGTTTGTTATTGTAAATATTACTAAAACAAAGAACGAAGCGAAATAGCTATTGGTCACTGGGAAAAATGGTGAGACAGACCGGTCTTCGGTAACACTGAGAACATCATAGCGATCCCTGAATGGTCGTTGCAAATTATAGCAATCAACGAAAAGGTTGTTGGAAACAATAGTGATCACTGATTGGTCACTGGGAAATAATGCGATAATTGTTGCAGGGAACAACAGTGATTGGTGATTAGTCATAACAATGGTGATCATTGATTGGTCATTGGAGAAATTGGAGAAATTGGGGATTGGCGATTGGTTACTAGGAACAATGCTGATCCATGATTGGTCATTTGGGGAAAATGGTGATCAGTGAATAATTGTTGGAAACATAAAAGACTTATAAAAGTGCAACTCAGTCGTGCTTAACACTGTCGGTGAGTCAAACAAACTCTCAACTCCTATAACCAGCAGCTCTTATGTGAACTGGAGAGCCATATCGAGTCTAGGGCAGTCACTCACGACATGTCTGCTCAAAATATTGCTATATTTGTCTTTAGGCTGTTGGGATTCTGTTCAGAAAGACTAGATATAGAACGTCCCACTACGTCGGTCGTCCCTCTCGGGCCTGGGACGAGATGCAACAGGAGACACAGAGACTAGTTATTCTGTTAAAATGTCACCAAGTCCCTAAACTGGCAACAGTAGAGATACCTGGTGTGGCATTATTATATCTAATCGAAATGTTTTTGTGCATTTGTCCTTGAACGATAGTCTGTTATTACATAAACATTAACTGCAGTCCTCTTTCTTCAGGTGTGATGTTTCCAAAGCATTATTTAAATGGCCGTTGAACTGTTGATATTTCAGAATAAATCTCTTAATATCAATTTAGAGGAACAGTAACGTGTCTTCATCTACGATCACTACGAGTTCCTCGTGAAAGTTGTTTAAACTTTCAAACAGAGCAAAAGTCTGTTTCTCTTGCGTTTTCTTCTCCGCACTTCTTACTGTCGTTAATTGTCTCGATGCCGCAGTCACGTCCGATCACATCAGTCGGATCGGTCCATTGTCTCTGAACGCTGATGTTCCTGTAGACTAGGTAGTATTGTTGTGGCCCTGCATGGGGTTTAACATGCTCATCCATGCATCTCAACCACCGGAGGAGGTTTCATGGGTAACTTCATTACAAAACACTCACAAAACAGGGTTGTGCAGATTACAATTACCTGGGAGGAGCCTACTGTCACAAATTACTCAGAACTCATCACACAGTTCTGGAAGGAAATCAAAGGAATATGACAAAAGTTCAAGGAAAAACCTGAATGACTTGCATCTTCATCCTTTATAACTTATGACATTTATTTGTTTAATTCAAACAACAAAACAGCACCCGTCTTGCTGATCATAAATATTTTATTATAGACATATGAAGTATGATGTCATGTTATGTAACACCTCCAGCGTATAAATGAATCCATATGGATGCGGATGCATTTTTGACTTTTCGACGAGTCGCTTGTTGCATCTGGGTCTCGCATAAAACTGGAAGAGCAGGAATGCCGCGGTAATCCTCATATTAGGTGTGTTGTGTAAGAGTGCAGTATAAAAGAACACATATAATTTTTGTGTCATAATTAACTACAGGGTGATAAGAAGAAATATCGATATATGTCGATTTTTATAAAGCAGCTGACTGAGTGAGGTGGCGACTTTGATTAGACCGATTAGTGTGAGGTAAAGGATTTCACTAGGACACATTTCCATTATAGTAAAATCTGTCATTTTGTGAGGACCGTCCATATCAGGTTTTGGTCTCCATGGACATCAATTTGGGCAGAGAAACTTCTAAGAATAGAAATTGTCTCAAAGCAGCTTTACTGAACATAAGAAAACACACACACAGAACCACACTATGTAGTGTGAAGGGGTGTGTGTGTTTGTGTGTGTGTGTGTGTGTGTGTTATACTTTCACATGTTGGGATGTGGTAGCCTACTGGTTAAGGTGGTTAAGGTAGTTTAACATCATGAGTTTGATTCCCAGGTCCACCAAGCTGCCCCTCCGCAAGGCCCTTAACCCTCAATTGCTCAGTTGTAAAAAACGTACATCGCTCTGGATTATATGGGTGTCTGCTAAATGCTGTAAATATAAATGTCCTCCTGTATAATGAGGGATGTCCTCCTAATAATGAGGGATGTGGTACGGTGCTGGACTACTGATCGGAAGGTAGTGAGTTTGTATTCCGGGTCCAACAAGCTGCCACTGGTGGGCTCCTGAGCAAGTCACTTAACCTTCAACTGTATAAAAATGTAATTTACTTTGGATAAGGGCATCATCCAAATATACATAATAAAATTAACTCGGTAGTAAAAATAAAACAAATGACTCTGTCCAGGATAAAGCACTGACTGTGAAAGTGAGGTTTGCTTAAAAATTTCTCACATTTAAAGTGCTATTATTAATATGTCTGTCTTGTTGGTAGAGTCATATAATTATGTCACAATGCACTTAAATTTCAGTGCTGTAACAATCAATGACTCTATTTGCAAATTGTTGAAAAAAAAATCATTACATTTTTTCATTTAAAAAAAATGTAAATCTTTGATCACATTTTATCTAATTATTATCTTATTTAATCTTAGGATATATTTAAAGTATTTTGTAGTGTAGTAAGTCAATATCTAACCTTTCTATTTATTTGTTTGTTTGTTTGTTTATTTATTCGGTCAGATTTTATAACAACATTTGCTCATGCTTTCTTAACAACATGCAAAGTCACTTTCCATTTAGAAATATTTGACCTCATCCTAGTCATATATCCTCTTATTTTCTTCGGCACACTTTCGTATGTTTTCATTGTCATTTAATTTTTACTTTAAGTCCACAACTTAAAGTAAAAATTAACTAAATGTATTTAGTCTCTCGCTTCTCTCACCTGCTTTTTTTCTTCCTCACTCACTCTCTCATGCTATCATTTTGTTCATTTCTCTCTCTGTGTATTTAGGTCAGTTTAAGAAAGCATCAGGTCTCGAGTGTGTGTACTGCAGGTGTCTGTTTTTGTTCCAAGTTAAATTTAGACCTGCAAGTGTCAAATGTCATACAGATGTGAATGACACCTTTCAGCAAAAGACTGCAAACTTCTGGGGAAGTTCAATCACGCGCGTGCACACACACACACACACACACACACACACACACACACACACACACACACACACACACACACACACACACACACACACACACACACATGCACGCAAGCATGCAGCCACAACTCTGATTCATCTGGATAGTGTGGTTGCATTTCAGGGTCCAGAGCTAATGGAAACTTTGAGTCTTGGTTGTTACAGGGCTTGCACATATATAATTAAGTTCTATTAACCGTCTTAAGGTACCGTCTTAAGGTATTGGACCAGCAGAAGAGCTTCGATGAACTTCGGTGCCACTGATTCTACAAGAATCATGAACACTGGCTCTTCTGAAAGAGATTTCATCAGGAAGTCTTTCCATGATGGCTGGTCGCTCCAACATTTTTTTCCATAGTTCATTGATTTGGTTAAGGGCCGGTGTGTGTTTAGGCCGAAGCATATAATTCACATCTGTTTAGTGAATGATAATCATGATTAAAGATTTTAAAGAACCTTGCACTGAGTTGTAGTGACATATTGCTCTAAGGAGACATGTGGACTCAAACCATGATTCTAATATACATCAATAAATAAATGCTTGCCAGGTTTATGTGTCACCTATCACTATATCTGTGTGTGTGTGTGTGTAGGTGGGTGTAGGAGGGTGTGTATACAGCATATGGAACCCTGTAGATTATCAGTACTGATAAAAGATGTAGTATTGTTAATCTTTTGTTTCAAATGTCTTCCTGGAGAGGAAGGGGGAGAGAGGAAACGGCTTGATCGTGGTGGAGGAGGTGGTGATGAGGGGGTGGGGGGAATAAGGTGGTTTCCAGGAGTAGGCAAGGAGCGGCAGCTGTAGGACAATCACTTTACACTGGGAGATAACTCTTACAGAGGGAATTTTCCTCAAGCTTGATATCACTATCTTGGGGCTACAGATTATAGCTATGCACATGATGCACGTGTGTACGGTACAGAGTGTAGGAAAGGAAGGTGAGAGCCGAGGTAGGACACATCTGGAGCAGCTGGATAGGCAGTGATACACAGCCTAGATTTTTTATTTGGCTAAAATGTTTTCTCAGGATGCTTTGGATAAATGTGTCAAATCACACACACACACACACACACACACTTATAGAGCACATCATACAAATACAAATGTCTCTGGGACTATTGACTGTCCTGTATGATCTCCTAAGAAAATAGGAAACATGTCCAAAATTATGATTCTGGCAAATATCCAAAATTCACTTTAAATCACTGAGAACTGAAGGATAGAAAATCTTATATTATTCAGCAATTCTGGTGCTGAGTTTATGAGCTTATGCATGCAAGACCTAACATTCAGTCATGTCAGAAATGTGTACAAGTAAATCTTATTTAAATGATTCTTTTTTTCCTCTCCGAACAAAATCAGTCGGAATGAAAGATGCTCTTAGTTTTCACTTTAAGTCTGATATGTAAAAATATTTTTTTATTTACACACACACACACACACACACACACACACACACACACACACACACACACACACACACACACACACACACACAGCTCAGGTTACTTCCTGTGATTTTCACGTTTTCCTCATGTCCGTTTGGGTTTCCTTCAGGTTCTTCCGAACAGTAAAAAGCAATTAATGAAGATAAATTAATAAAAGAATAAATGAATGAATGACAGAATGAATGAATGATAAATGTGCACCAGAACATCTACTCAGCTGCTGTGCTCACAAACTGAACTGAATTTAATTAAGTATATATCACTGAGCTTTGTTTTTCTACAAACTTAGTTTTGTAAAGCTGCAAGTGACAGAATTATGTTAAGTTATGTGTAATATTTAATGCGTTTCTGTGACAAGAGCAAGCTATAGTAAATAACTACAGTTTTTTTATTGTAAAATTTTTTGCAGACAATTAATTACACATCAACTTTGTAAATAGTGTAATTAGAACGATGCTAACATCAGACACAAAACAGCTGCACAAACGATAACGTATCGATTTAGTGCGTTCGTTGTGTGCGTTTTCACGTGTTTCGTTGTCACGTGCTTCTGCAAACTAACGCGACTTTTCATTTGAAAGCTCCGAGTTGTGTTGGTGTGCGCATGCGCGGTGCTCGGTCCAAACATGACGGCTGTAGTTCAGTGAGCTTCTTACGTCAATATTATGCCAATGGACGCATATGCTTTAACTTTTTAGCAACAAAAACAAAACAAAACGCTAAAATAAAAGCACAATGTCTCGCCACAGGAATGTTCGAGGGTATAATTACGATGAAGGTGATTAATGTCCATCTGTTTGTCTGCCTTGGACGAGAACTTGTTAATTAGCTAGTAGGGAGTAGCTAAGCTAAGCTAAGCTAACTATGCTAAGCTAAGCTAACTTTGCTAACTTAGCTAAGCAGCAGGTGGCCGGCTTTATTTAAGTGCTGGAGTATCAGGACTTTAAACTCTTTATAATCAGCATTAAAATGACTCAATGTATTGCTTTTTATTGTAGCGAACAAATATAAATTTAAATAAATTTATATCCCTAAACATGTAGTTAGCTAATGTAGCTTGCTAGCTAGTGTAGCTGAGGAGAAATAATACTAAGCTAGCATTTAGCTAAGTAATAGTTATTGCTAACAGAAAGGCCAAAAAAATAATAAAACACACACAAAAACGCTGAAAGCTTCAATTAAACATTAATGAAACTGTTCCAGTTAAAATATGAATGCTGTTTTTTTACGTTTGTTTATTTCTTTAAATAATTTGTGTATATCTATATTATTGATTTATATTTCACTAGGACTTTCATATAAGTTGCTGGAATTTTTTTTCTTCTCAACTTCACACATGCTCTATTCTGATCTGTTTTAACTCACAGATTTTGAGGACGATGACATTTATGGACAATCTGTGGACGATGACTTTTGCATCTCACCTGCTACGGGTTGGTGTTGTGACATTGTGGTATTATGTGAATAGAAAACGCTGCACAAATGCCTCCCTGGTCCAGTTCTCATACAAACCCAGATCATGAAACACACACTGTGCTACTGTAGGTATTACACAAGCTGTGTTTACATCCACCTTAATAATATGTTAATAACCCGATGGAGAGCTCCTTCGAGACACACACTCACCTCGGTCGGAATAGACTAAATAGACCGTTCTCAATTCGAGCAACATTTTGAAAAGCTTGGGTCGTTTATTTAAGAATCTATACAGAGTAGTAATCGACAAGCTCTCAATATTTGTCCTAGAGATTCGTCCCCCTGTCCTGCACACTTTATAATCATAGGAAGTCACAAGTCATCCTAGGAAGGCGTAATTACGACATCAGCTGCATTCAAATCACTTTGATTGGAGCAAGATTTAGGTGAAACTTCTCTTAATTAACTACAACAAAATACAGCTAATATTTTTAACTCTGCTTCTAAAAATGTCGAACAACAAATACACATCAGTTGGGTTTTGGACGCAGGTTTTAAACCAGGAAGTGGCCTTAATTAACTGATTAGACAGACATGTGGCTCTGAGATGAATGTTTCTGTCTGAATCTGCAAGCACATGGCTTGATAAGAAGACATTATAATTGAACTTTTAATCAGTGCTTATTCTTACACAAATGTTAATGCTGGTAATGCTATAAGATTAGTAATGGCATTGTTCTGATGTAGAACGTGATTTATCTATAGACAGTCTGTTATGTTAGCGCTTCCAAAAACAATCCTTAACTATCTTATCAACCTAATAATGTATGTACTTCATCTTAGGCAAGTTAAGGAAGTTTGAAAGGAAGTTACAATTTCCTTTATATTTACGGTGAGGTGTCAAAGTATTTTCTAGGCTGAGAAAACCGCAAAAATATCCAGCTACAGTGACCTACAACAGGTTTCCCCCAGATTGCATCATACATCATTTAGCCATTCATCTCCAGTGTACATTAATAAGCTGAATCAATGCATTTTTTAAAATGCACGTAGACTGAATTGTCGTGCCATGATGTCACATCGAACCGGTGATATTCATACAAAATATCAACAAAATGCCTGGAAAATTTTTAGAAATATGTTAGTTTTAAAATGCTCGCGTGTAGAAGAAGGAAAAAGTTGAAAGTTGCTCGTGATCCATTCGTCGTTAAAGTGCAATTATCCTAATGATAATAAACCTAATTAGAACATTATCGCACTTTGTCTGGTTTCGTCTCATTTCAAAGCGTCAGCAAAAAAACCTATAGATTGTAGTCAGGAAAACGCCTGCATGTTTTCGACGCCTGTATTTTCTATCTGCTGTTCCAGATGTTTAAACGTAAAAGTGCTTCAGTCATCAATAAGTCCATTCTATTTAAGTGACATTCTGCAGCTCATTTAGAGCTTTTTTTTTTTTGGAGTGCCAAATTTTAGCACACAATTTTAGTTTAGCAAGACAAAAGAGAAAACTTGGCCTCCTGATGTGTGTGTGTGTGTGTTCATGGTTTCCTCAGCTGCTCAGTTCATTTACTCGCGTCAGGACTCGCGGCAGACGCGGCAGGTAGAACCGCTGGAGGAGGAAGAACATGAGGAGGAGGAGGAGGAGATGCCGACCTCACCCTCCGTCACGCAGACGCTGGACCCACTGACTCAAGGTGCAGTATGTAGAAATGTTGTCTAGGATGGCTTTTTTTTTGTTGTTGTTCTTGCCTCGACTCCAGGTAGACTTTTGTCCCAAACTTTTTGTTTTTGTTGTTGATTCCGCGGTCTTTAAGTATATAGTGTTATTTATGATGATGAAGGAAAGTCTGTGGAACCCAAAGTCACTATGTGGTGTGTTGATCAAATTATATATATGTATATATTTTTTTACCTTTGATCTGAACGGTGTGTAAAGTGACGGTTCTGTTGGAAAATCTTCACTTCAACAAATTCTCTCTTGTTTCACGGGAAGTCGAATTGCAGCTTCAGATGTTGTAATAGTTCGACACCAGCACGAGGTTCCCATGAGGGAAATGTTGCAGATGTTCCTGTGGAGTTGATGAAAGCTGTGTGTGTGTGATGTGTGTTTTATTGTAAAAATGGATATTTGTATTTAAGCCAGGTTTTTTTCTCTCTCATGACATGCAGGTATGAGAATGTTGTACTCACACAAGATGTTTTGTGTGTATGTGTGTATGTATGTATATATGTGTGTGTGTGTGTGTGTGTGTGTGTGTGTGTGTGTGTGTGTGTAGATCAGCTGTACTCGTGTTTAGATCAGATGAGGACAGTACTGGGAGACTCTGTTCCTGACTCCACACTAAGAGAAGCGGCTCTGAAGTACGACTGCGATCCTCAACGAGCTCTCGACTCCATTTTGTCTGCCGAAAGTAGCAGCAAGCAGACAGCAGCGTCTAAACCCCACCCTCCACCACAGAAAGGTACGCACCCCCAGTCAGGGACACGTCTCAGTGCACCAGGTCCGAACTCCAGGGGTTTTCCAAAAGAGGGTCAATTGTTTTTTTTTTTCGTTTTTTTTTCTTCTTTTTTTTCTCCACCTCTCTATTACTTTTGAACTCTTTTTATTCCTCAGTAGTATAAATGAATTCTGTGATGTTATAAAGCTGTACTGTACTGGTTTTAAATACAAAAACCTCTGTGATCTTTTACACGTCTCTGTCTAAATCTGTAAATACCGTGGGTTATACGGGGTGTCCGCAAAACAAAACACGTAGATGTGCCATTCTGAGACATTTAAACACGCATCCTTTAATCCCCCTCTATAGTTTACATGGAATCTTTATTAGCACTGTTAGCCTGCGCTCATGCTAACAAGCAGCAAGTCACTCATGTCTCTTGTAGTTTTTTAATTCCGACGAGAGGAAAAAAAAAGGTCGGGACAAAAGCCAATAGCCTACAGCATTTTTGAAACACTAAATGTGTATCAAAAGAATTTTGGAAATCGGTTGTTTTAATATACAATAATTTGCCAGTCTCTGTATTAGCTTTTAGCAGATTAGAATCAGAATCAGAACTTTATATGCTACAAGGAAATTGTTTTAGTGCCATATGCTTCCAGTACACAGAGATCATAAGATGAGAATACAAAAAATACGCTTATGTAAAAAATAAAAAAAATAAATTGTGCCTACAGTAAATACAGGATTAATGCACGTTGTTTTTGTGTAATGGGGGAACATTTAACTGTTCATGAGGTAGATCGTCTGGGGCAAGAAGCTGTTCTTGTTTGTGGTTGTGCTGCTATTTGGGGCTCTGTAGCGCCGGCCAGACGGTAAAAGTTCAAAAAGCGGATGACTTGGATGTGACGGATCCAGAGTGATTTTCTGAGACCTTTTCCTCACTCTGGATATATACGGTTCTCGAAGGGCGGGCTGGGGAACACCGATAATCCTCTCAGCAGTCCGAACCGTCCTGTGTAGTGTTCTGATGTCTGATTTTTGTAGCTGAGCCAAACCAGAGTTACTGATGTGCACAGAACAGACTCCATAACGGCTGAGTAGAAGTGTTGCAGCAGCTCCTCTGTACTGCAGGCTAACCCTGTTAGCTGCATATTATCTCCAGATACAATATTGAGCTCTGCTACTCTCTTCTTCCGGGCTTTCTTTCTTTCTTTCTTTCTTTCTTTCTTTCTTTCTTTCTTTCTTTCTTTCTTTCTTTCTTTTTTTCTTTCTTTCTTTCTTTCTTTCTTTCTTTCTTTCTTTCTTTCTTTCTTTCTTTCTTTCTCTGTTTATCTATCCATCCATCCATCTATCTATTATTTTATTTATTTATTTTTCTTCTTATGCTCTCAATACACATTTAATGAGGGGTCGTAAAGAAAACACTGGGAGCTGGGAAGGATTTGTCCGACTCTGACATCACTTACTGAAGTGTGAAGTGAAGTCTGGCTGCCCACTTAAAGCATCAACAAGAGTTCGACTCGAAATACGAATATATTTGTTAAATCTCTAAGCCTGGACTGTACTGAATCTCTAAACCCGGTTCACTGTTTCGTGATACCTTTGTATTCGTCGTTCGCTGCATCGTTCCTGTTGCGTATAAAGTCACGCTGTGGCTTTGTCGATCTCCACCACTGTCTCTGAAACTGGGGTTCATGACAAAATTATCTGTTATACAGTCATCTTTTGCTTTGTCGCTAGCTTGTGTGACCACACGCTGCCATATTTACTGTAACACGGCGGTCATCAGTCAGTGTGTGATTCATCTTTGACACGTTGCGTGTCGTGGTCATGAACAATCCGTTTGGCCAAAAAAGGGCGCATGCACAACCGATCGATTTGTTTATTCTGGATAAAAATGGTTATCTGCACAGATATAAAGCTCATTTTAGATCATACTGGACACCCTTTATACTCATAAAATCAGCTCAGCCAAATAAAAACATGCTACTTCCCTGATTCGGAAATAAATCAGAGGACAGGGTCAAATGGCCTCATCTGCTGCTCAGGTCATTTTTATATAGACTTAAAAACCATCACCTGGGTATTAAACTACTTCGGTTATTGGAACCGTATGTGTTCAAAGAGACGGCTTCAAATAAAAAGGAGCAGATTTATTTAAATATTGGTTTTAATCACCATGTGAGTAACGTATTGCCTTCTTCTCTCTTTGTCTGATCTCAACCATCGTATGGCTGCTTGTGGTGCCTTGCAAAATCTCCTTCGTCCTCGTCACGTTGGTTCTCTCTGCATGCGATTGGCCCTCGTAAGGTAAGGAGCCTTATCCCTTTCCACACCACACAACGCTGATAGGGTCACACGTGTAACCTCAAAACGCACACAGCCTCAGCCCGGGTCAGGGCTTTCGTACAGCCTTAGCGACCTTTTAGTCCGGACCGAGCCAGACGACGCTAAGGGCTGCGATCGGGTTTCTTGTTTTGCGAAAGACAATTTAACTTCAAATACTTGTGTAGCTGCAGGAGCGAGCTCTCTGGCTCAACTTATGGCTGAGCATGAGCACAAGCATGCAAGTCCAGCTCAGGGTCCAAATATCTCCATCAGTCTTGGTCTGGGACCTGGTATTTCCCTCTCTAGTGGTCTCGGCGTTCCTCCTGGTCTGAGCAGTCTCACCTCTGTGAGCCCTGCATCCAGCCTCCTGTCTTGCTCTCTGAGTAGTCTGTCTCTACAAGACCCTAAGGTGGCCGGATCATTGCCTGTTCCACTAGGGAGTCTGAGTAACGTCTGGCAGGCTAGTAAGGCAGTGGACGTGGGTGGGGTCAGCAAAAGTCCTGGGGTCGGAGGTCAAGGCGGAAGCCCCTCGTTGGCCGAACTGATTCAGGAGCATAAGAGCAACAGCCCCGATCTTTTCAGTTCACTTCCAGGTCTGCAAAACTTCTCTGGGCTTACGACGAATCCACTGTGTAACACGAACACTACTAAATCTCAGCACAGCAGCACCGGTCTCAACAATCTGCCTTTTCCGACACTGACTGCTAACCCTCCTCTTCCTCTTCCTCCTGGGTTCACCGTGACACCGTCTTTGTCAGATCTCATTTCTCAACACCCAGCTCCAACGCCAAAGCTCCAGAGCCACGTGCCTACAACGCCTCTTAAAGAACACAAAGCGGTGCGAGCTAAGCAGTCCTCTCGGATCCGTAAACCAGAACACGTCGATTTAAGCACGCTCATGGCGCAGACTTCGCCCGAGCCTTCTGCTCCTCGTAGCGTCAGCCACTCTCCCGCTTCACCTTGCTCCAACCGGACAGCAGCAGGGGTTTTCGCCGAGCCGTCCGTATTCGCGCTCACCATGTGCGTGCAGGTGAGGAAGAGGAGAAGCCAGCGCAGCAGGGTCAGGCATCCCGCTTTCCCCTACAACAAACCGATGATGAGAGTGAAAGAAGGAGTGCAGGTTTCACCCCTCCATCACATCACACCGTTCTCTTTCAACACGCCGTCTCCCGACGACATAGTCAAAGCCAACCAGAAGAAGGCGTTTACGAGAGAGTAGAGCGTCCGTCTGCATCTTTTTTAATTTCAACCTGAAACAAGCTGCCATAGTAAAGTTCGCTTTGTCGGATTGATCCCCGACGGGGAGTTTAAACGTTTTAAATCACACTCTGGACTGTTTTTTTTTTTTTATCGAGTAAACAACCTCAACAACGAACCAGGTGCATTCATTCTCAGAGCAGCTTTTTTTCTTTCTTTATTTTTTTACATCCGTATTGTTATAGGTTTTTAAACTTGGTTTTGTTTCCGGGATGCAATTTCTTTCATAGTGTTGTTTTTTTTTTTATAGACAAAATATTTTTCTAGTGGTCTTTTTTAAATATCTGTTCATTATCATCACAGAGTCATCTGACAAGTGGAAAAAATGTGAAAAGGAAAAACAAAAAACACAACCACCAACAAACACACACACACACACACACACACACACACACACACACACACACACACACACACACACACACACACACACACACACCAAAAAAACATCTCTTGCACAGCTGCTGTGCTATGTTTTGATGTCAGGAACATTTCAGGTTTACCACAGAGGCAGAAAGAGAGAAAACGTGGAGAGCATGTTTTTCTTTTTGTTTTTGTTTTATTTGTTTTTTGGGGACACCTGAAATTCTGTGCATCTATCTATACATTTCTATTATTTGTACTGCAAAGTTAACTTTTCAATAATTCCTAATAACCAGGTTTATTAGCTCCATAACCAGCTGGTTGAGTTTTATTCTCCGTTTTAAAGCACTGATGTACAGTTGAGATTGGTTTTGATTGATGTGGGCGTAGGCCTGAGGTTTGTGTATATACCGAAATAAAGATTTCATATACTGAGATTCGTACGTGTGATTGCATGGGTTGGGTCGATGCGGGTGCAGGGATGTGACACTCTGTGTGTGTGTGTGTGTGTGTGTGTGTGTGTGTGGTTGTCATACAAAGAAGGTAACTTTAATGGGTGTGTAGGCTATGTAGTGTTTGTCATGTATTTGTGACGGCACGTGTACATGAGACCGTTCACTCCTGCAGGCCACACCGAGGTGCAAACACACCCTAAGCATGCTGGGAACTCTACATCGTCAGCTTTGGTTGTGGTTGTACGTGACCGACCACATGTGGAGACGTTCAAGTCCTCCTCCCAACACACACACACACACACAGAGCACATCATACAAATAGAAATGTCTCTGCAACTATTGACTGTCTTGTATGATCTCCTGCTCTCATGGGACAGGAAAAATGTCCAAAATTCTGATTCCGGTAAATACCCAAGATTCACTTTAATTCAATGAGAACTGAAGGATAGAAAAGTTTATGGAAGGGAAATCTAACATTTTTCAGCAATTTTGGTGCTGGGTTTATGAGCTTATGTATGCAAGACCCAACATTCAGTCATGTCAGAAATATAGTACAGACCAAAAGTTTTGACACACCTTCTCATTCAAAGAGTTTTCTTTATTTTCATGACTATGAAAATTGTAGATTCACACTGAAGGGAACAAAACTATGAATTAACACGTGTGGAATTATATACGTACTGAAAATATGTCATATTCTAGGTTCATCAAAGTAGCCACCTTTTGCTCTGATTACTGCTTTGCACACTCTTGGCATTCTCTTGATGAGCTTCAAGAGGTCGTCACCTGAAATGGTCTTCCAACAGTCTTGAAGGAGTTCCCAGAGATGCTTAGCACTTGTTGGCCCTTTTGCCTTCACTCTGCGGTCCAGCTCACCCCAAACCATCTCGATCGGGTTCTGGTCCGGTGACTGTGGAGCCCAGGTCATCTGGTGCAGCACCCCATCACTCTCCTTCATGGTCATATAGCCCTTACACAGCCTGGAGGTGTGTTTGGGGTCATTGTCCTTTTGGACCAAACATTTGGTCTGTACTTTATATACTAGTAAGATTTATTAAAATGATTCTTTTTTCCCCTCCCGAACAAAATTAATTTATTAATCAATCGAAATCAAAGATGTTCTTAGTTTTCACTTGAAGTCTGATGTGTAAAAATATTTTTGTAAAATGTAAATCAGCCCCAGATCACATGAGCGTTATTGTAAAATGAATGGAAACTTCTGGAGCTTTCTAGACCTTTTATGAAATAATATCTGTCTGTAGAATAAAAGCTATTGGTTTTCCCATATCTATCTATCTATCTATCTATCTATCTATCTATCTATCTATCTATCTATCTATCTATCTATCTATCTATCTATCTATCTATCTATCTATCTATCTATCTATCTTAAAATTTGTACTTATTATTATTTTGGGATCTACATGCTTGGATCCCTCAAATAAACACAATAAAGCAAAAGCAGTTGTGACTAGAATTTAGCTCTAACTTGAAACGTTTACTAGACATTTAAGGGAAACAAGTGTAAAATATTCGAAGCAGTAAAGTTCACACCACACCAGGACATGCTGTTCTAGCTAAATAACCAACGATACGAAGCAGAGTTACAGTTATCACCCTGCTGTTGAAGTTTTATTAATATTTTCCACTCCAGTCGATTTAATGTTGTGGAAAGTACGTGTGCAGAAAGTCCGCTGTAACCACTGATCCTTCTTTCCTCACCAGCCTATATTTTCCCCTCTCTCTCTTTTGAAGTTAAGGAGATAAAAACAAAATAATATGAAACTTGTTACTGAAAAATTGGAAAATGGAAAGTCCTGTGATGGAAAGTTGACCGAAAGCTATAGAAATATTGGCAGAGCCCCAAGTCCAAAGCCCAGGTTCCCAGGGTCCCAAGTCCAAAGACCAGGGTCCCATGTCCAAAGCCCAAGGTCCCAAGTCCAAAGCCCCAGGTCCAAAGCCCAGGGTTCCAGGTCCAAAGTCCCGGGTCCCAAGTCCAAAGCCCCAGGTCCAAAGCCCAAGGTCCCAAGATTGAAGCCCCAAGTCCAGAGCCCCAAGTCCAAAGTGGAGGAGTCTGTGAGTAAAATTCGCACCATCTTATTATGAGCCATCTACAGCCTCAGGCAGCACTCCGCTCCCAGTATGGCCATGAGGTGGGCAGGGCCTTGTGATTAGTTGAAAATTAGTTTCAAGCTGGAACCTCTGACATGGCTTTGTATCTGTAAGGTTTTGGTTAATAAACAAAAATGGCCTTTATCTCTTTGACTCTTGCGTGCTTGCACTCTGTGTCTCACCCGACCTGTACGTGTCTCACCCGCGACCTATACGTGTCTCACGAGTGACCTATGCGTCTCCTACACGCGACCTGTACGTGTCTCACGAGCGGCCTGTACGTGTCTCACGAGCGGCCTGTACGTGTCTCACACGCGACCTGTACATGTCTCACACGCGACCTGTACGTGTCTCATATTATAGATTGTGTGCTAAAAGAGAAATGTGCACTTTGTGGACTTCCTCATGGCTCACCTCTGAGTGAAAACTCAATGTGGACACGAGCTTTTTGCTTCAGTTTCCTTCATTTGCATGTACAGTACTGATGTCTGAGCAACACTGAAAGTTATTGCAGCTAAAACTGGGCTTCATTTTTTCTCTGTTTCTATTTGCATCACAATTAAAGTCACAGCAGTCGTGACTTATCACCTTATTTTAGAAGACGAGTTTCCACATGAACAGAATCAAAGCAAAACCATTAAAGGAAGTCAAGTTTTTGTTGGAAAATATAGAATGCAGGTTAATGCAATGAGATTATTAAAGTGCAGATGTGAGAGAGATCTGAGGAGGACATTTTTAACACTTTGTGTACCGAGACACTTTTTTTAGCACTGTGATGGTCTCTCTGTCTGTCTCTGTCTGTCTGTCTGTCTGTCTGTCTGTCTTTCTGTCTCTCTCTCTCTCTCTCTCTCTCTCTCTCTCTCTGACTCTCCCTCTCTCTCTCTCTGACTCTCTCTCTCTGACTCTCCTCTCCTCTCTC